>NC_080670.1:26938496-27238496 GCF_030247195.1 Topomyia yanbarensis | reverse complement strand
CACTGGACGGCTAACGTGTTGGCGGAGTTAGCATGTAGCGTGATAAGGTGTCTAGCTATAGCACAACATCGCTCCGATCGCATCGGGTTTCGCTTGTACGCCATAGCCGAGCTGCCGATTTGGGTTTGCTCGAACGGTTCTTCGATTTCCTTTCTAGATGCCAGTAGACGTAGGTCTGAGCACATTTTGTGAATTGTAGCGCCAAGGCTAGACAGGGCTGAGACAATTTCCAGATCCACTTTCCTGGAAATGTAAGAAAATGCAACATTATGCACTATGCAACTGTTATGAATATCACGGTAAAACAGTAGCCCAAGGGTCGGGCGTAGCGTAGTTGGTAAATCGATTGCCTTGTACGCAGCGCACCTGGGTTCAACTCCCGACCCCGCGCATAGGGTTAGAAATTATTCATAAGAAAGATTTTTCTAACCCGAAGAGGTGAATGACCTTAAAGTTATAAAACCTCTATAATGGAAATAAAAAAAAAGCCCAACAAGGTATAGCAATCGTACAAACCTAGAATAAGTCTGCCCTGTGACGGCATAATAGCGTTCAAAGCCAGCCAGATGGGTCACCCTTTTGTCGAGAAGTTTCACCTTCTCGCCATCATTGTTGAACAACTGCAGGAAGGAAGCTTGTGTTCCGGTTGTCCCTTTCACACCACGGAAGCGCAAATTCTCCAGACAGTTTCTCAAGGCCCGTTCGTCCATCAGAAGATCCTGAACCCACAGGGTACAGCGCTTACCAACCGTCGTCAGTTGAGCCGGTTGAAGATGAGTAAATCCAAGCGTTGGTAAGTCTCGGTATTCAACGGCAAATTCCGACAATCGTTTTATCACTCCCACTAACTTTGGCAACAGTACGCGTAAACCAGCTTGCAGCACCAGTAGATCGGTATTATCACCAACGTAACAGGACGTTGCTCCCAGATGAATTATAGGCGCCGCAAGGGGACACTGCTTGGCGAATACGTGCACATGCGCCATCACGTCGTGACGGGTTAGCTTTTCCTCCTCGGCTGCTGCTTTGAAGTCAATGTTTTCGACGTTTGTCTCCATCTCGGCGATCTGGGTATCGCTGATGTCAAGTCCAAGTTCCTGAAAATTCGAGTGATGTAACATATGGTCGTACTTTTAATCCATTCGAGACTAACCTTCTGAGCCTTGGCCAGAATGATCCACAGTTTCCTCCAGGTGGAAAACTTGTACTGCTCACTGAACAGATACTGCATTTCGTTGCTGGCATATCGAGTGCTGAGCGGTGATCGGTAACCGCAGAATTCCGGGTTGAAGGTTGACATTTTCTTACTTATTTGAACAATGTTTGCTCTGCAAGCTTTCGTTACTAAATGGCAATACGCAATCGATCGAATCCGATTCGAGGATGTTTACTAGAAATATGCAGATAAGTCACTGCGTTTACTGGCTTGTTATTAGCTATAGTGTATGTTGTGTTGTTGACTTACCCCCTTGATAAGAGTTGTGATAACGTTGTAACGAACTTACACTGTTGGAGCTGATATACAATTCCGACCACCTCTATTGAACTAGTAATATAACAGCAATAAACAACTACGCATAAGTAAACATGCGATGTCATAAATTGAAGCTAGTTTGAGTTATTCCGATTACGTATCACGTGTTGATCGAAGCCGGGTCTGGAAATCAACGTAATGCGATCCTCCGGACAAAGAATCTAACATAAACATAGGCGAAATTTATGTAAACAAAAAAAATTGAAGTTACAAAACCCATCATGATAGGTATTTTAGCGTTAGTGTGTAAGAGGCAAAATCAATGATCGTTTAAATGTCAAAGCTGTTAGGGTACGTATTCCATTATTGGGCCTTCTTCGGCGTGTTTAGAAACCACGACGCGGATAAAACTTAACAAACAATCATGGAACAATCGACAGCATGGTTATTATTGTTCCCACGTTGTTCGACGCAGAGTTGATTTACAATAAAACTTCATGTGCCATCAAATTTCATCATCGAACAACTAAAAGATATAGTAAATTAACATTAAATACTGTTCTTGAGAAAAAAATATATGGACCAAGTTGATTTTTTTAATGTTAACCCTCATTTTTACTATAAAAAATTACAGTAGAAACGTTAGAGTTTATTGTTTTGTAAGAAACAATTTTGTCATTTTTTCCAATTTTGGACTTCAGCAGCGTCAGCATTGGTCAAGTGCCGTGGTTCTGAAGAGACGAAGTCGAAACGCTAACATCTGTACTAATTACAGTTAGGTTTTGTGCCCTTTATGCATAAAGAAGGTTTTAAACTAGGTATTAAACCGATTTTCTCCTTGGGGAGTAATCTAGCATTTTGTAGAGAAAAGATGAAGCTCATAATGTAACTTAATAAAATAATTGAACTAGAATGAATGCATGATAGCAATTTAAGTAAGTCTTTGCTTTAGCCCATTTTCTAAAGAGGGCGGCCTATTTGAATAATTTTTGCACTGTTATTGTTTGAACTGAATTTTATATTATATCTGTGAAATTGGATATGACAGTGGATATACGCTCATCGCTGCAACTCCATCTACGATTTCTCGACAAACATATGATTACGGCCTAAAAGCCAACTGTCAAAATCCACTTTGAATGGAAATTCCGGACAAACCGTTACACGCTAATCACAGATGTTGGTAGTAAATTAAAGAGAAAAGTTTTCTCTTTCATAAACTGTTGTGAACTGTGTTCGACTAGTAACGGTTTGTCTGGAATTTCCATTCACAGTGGATTTTGACAGTTGGCTTTTAGGCCGTAATCATATGTTTGTCGAGATTTGTGCAAGTGTTTGTCAGAAAGTTCCGATAAATGGGCCAAACATGGGAGGTGCCGATATACGAGCCTCTAGCTAACAGAAAAGGACCGCAGCAGAAGAACCAACCCCATAGAAATTTCCCACCGACTAAATGTGCATACGTCGGCACAATCAGCTGACAATGCCACCAATTAGGCTCTGCACGTTGATAAAGTCGACATAAATTTGACTTTTACTGTGAGCCGTGTTTACCAACATTGCTTCACAGCTAAATGGCTGTGTTCATAAACACGGCTCACAGTAAAAGCACTGAGAACTGACATACAAGTAAACTTTTCAACTTGTGTAAGAAAAATAACTGTCGTTTTGAGATGAAAACAGCAAGTAGACACTTGCCACTGGTCGGCGCTTCGATCGGCCAGCGATCACTATACAGGACTTGTAAGCAAACTTGGATACAATGGTGACTCACGCATGCAAACCTGTATGCGATGGTGATTTTCAACGTATTTTCATTTAAATGTTTACACAGGTTTTTCGGGAAAGTTTCTTCTGGCTTATATGTCTGTTCTCTGTGGTAAATGTCAAAGTTATGTTGACTTGGACAGCGTGCACAGGCTAATTAATCGGTCGATTGTTGCACCGCCTTTTATGGGGGTTTAACATGGACGTCTGCCGACGCGACAACCGACTAAATATGACCGACGAAATATGTTGAAATCGGTCTATTTCAACCAATTAAATCGATCAATTAGACCAGATTCACACAGATTAAATCTGGCGATTAATATGGTGACGAAAATTGTTCACCGACGAAACCCAACTTGGTCGGTTAATAAATCTGTCGACCTCGAAGCACCCGATTTCGTCGGTCGACTGGGAAATTTATTAACTGTCAAATTTTCTATGGGGGACAGCTGTTTTCCCAGTGAGTTGAAAGCATTGCCATTATTAGCGACAGTACCAGAATCTTGTCGAGCGGTGGCAGCACTATTGAAGTTTCGATAAAAATAGGTACAGTCCAGATTCGTTGGTTGGGCCACAGCCTATGTCCCACTAACGAATTTAATTCGCTAGTTGGACCTACTGACAAATGTCAAAAACTCTCCAAAGAAGACATTAGTAGTGTGAAAGAGCAGCGGTCCAGTTAAAAAGTGTCCAACCAGCGAATCATGACTGCCCGATCAAAAAAATGCGGACGAACATGGTCAGGCGATTTAAACAGTTTGACGTTTAACTCAACTCGCCTGTGCTAATTGCCCCTAGGAACAAATGCAATTTCCGAATGCGATTTAAATGCGTTTTCAACACTTAGACAAATTTTCTGGCGGCTGAAATGGACTTGGTTGTTTTTGCGTTTTTCAAACATGGCGGTTCATGTTTGGCTTAAGCTTAAAATAGTTTTTTTAAACAATTGGCGTGTTCTCGTTTGTATTTTGTTTGTCTAGTGCATTTCATCTAGCCAACGAATGTGGGAAATTGTGGAATCGTGTGTAAATATAGTGGAACAAGATCTCTGACCTAAACTCCTAATAAAAGTCAGATTGTGGTAAGTTTTGGTGTGCAATGCCAATTTCACCATTGATTCTTCCTATAGTTTGGTGGTGATTACCTAGTGTAGTGATAAGTTTATGTGAGTAGATAATGAATCCGAAAATAAGTATTATTTGTAATTTTCATATTAGGCAATTAAGGGCGATTAAATGGCGGGTTCCCTGGGCGATTTAGGGGCGATTTAAGGGCGGGTAGAGCGGCTAAAAAATGACGGCGGCAAATCGCCCAAATGTTGCATTTGAAATAGCCCCCTAATTGCCAGCAATTTGCTGGCAAATTGAAGGGCAATTAGCGCATCCGAGTTGGCAAATAGCCCCCCGTTAGCCAGTAACTTGCCCTTTTTGGCTGGGTGTAGTCAAAACAAACCCTGGATTTTTTTTTGTACGAAATTGCGAAAGTCGTGCACCTACCCCGCCCTGTAACGAGACCCTTCGTCGGACAGGTAAATTAAGAACCCAAATAGTGGTTACTCACAAAAATCCATATAACCAAGGGGAATGACACTCCGTGATTTGTTGATGACATGAACTTTTGAACAGGGCTAATAAAATTTGTAAACAAACTTTTGTTTTGCTGATTCATCTACGTTGGCTATAATTTCAACCAAAGATGCCAGATTTGCAGACAAGTCTGCAAATTCGCAGACTTTTAATTTAAGCTACAGATTTTTTCGATGACGCAGGTATTTGCAGATTTTCTAGTTTGGTTGCAGATATTTGCAGATTTTTTAGTTTTGTTGCAGATATTTGCAGATTTTTGAATATAAAGGCTTTTGGTTACACTAGCTTTCCTGACATTTTTTGTTCTTCCCAGACTTTTAAAATCATTATTGCAGACATTTGAAAAAAGTTCCTGGCATCTCTGATTTCAACACAGAAAACATGTAGAATTCCCTCTACAAAGGGTGAATATGTTCAAACGTTGTATGTTAACGTGTATTTTCAATGAATTTCCACTCAGCAATCATGAGCAAAACACGTTTGTTTACAAAAATCTCTGCCCATTTTGAAGAATTAATAGGTTTGTTCGAGTACGTAGAAGTTACTCCGGAAAGCAAAAAAATTTACTCCGATTTGCTACCAGAAGAAAAAAGAGAACAAGAGAGTACAGGAACAATTTTTTCTGGAGAACTTCCAGTTTCTTCTGGTACTCGAGCAAACCTAATATTGAATTTAAAATTTTGATTGAATTGATAAAGATTCGGGTTGGTTAATTCGGGCTGGACTCGCATTTCCAGCGTTGCTTGATAATGGTTTGGAATGGCCGAGGATGGTTTGAAATGTGTCATGAAAAAGACTGAATTTCTCGAAATTTACGTTTGCTCGATTGAGTCAAAATAAAACATTGTCAGCAGCATAATTGAAGGAACAAATCAAAACAAAAACATGCATTTTGTTGCCAGAATTATTGAAATATTCGCGCATAGAGCATGCAGAATTGCCAGTTATATCAAATTGGTTGGAATTTGAGCAAAATTTATTGTAATTTATGCGAGAATTTATGCGATTTTTAGCCGTACTCGATTTGAAATGTTTAAATTTTCTAAAATTACTAAGCACAATTTCACGCAAACTGAAAGGAATATAACAACTATTTTGAAGTGTCTTTCCCTTGCATATAACACTATATTTGATAGTAAAAGTCGGCTAAATACTAGGCCAAATTAGAAAAAAAACTCTAGAAAGAGAACTGCGGAGACTCCATTTTGGATCGTTTGGATTAGGGTTCGGCTGTCAAAAAACGAATCCAATCGAACATTGCCTATCCTTACAACATTGGACGTGTTGCCAAAAAATGCTGTTTTTTTCTGTGTAGTTCTCTTTCTAGAGTTTTTCTAGACAAAACATTGTGACAGCAAAAAGAGGTTTTTAGTTTAATTTAAACATATCTTATACCGAAGAACTCCAGTCTGCATATCACGATGGACGTATTTAACCGGTTTTTACAATAATAGATGTTATTTTGGGGATGTACTGCTGAATATTTCACGAATGAATGGCAAAAAAACAGATAAAGAAATGTATTCCTATCATTTAATGTCACCTTGAACCGAATCATAAATCACTGGAAAGTGTAATATTGGCCGCACAAGACATCCAAAAGCTATTTCCGATATCCTTCATGTCGAAAATGTTGTAATAAGTAGAGCTAAGAGTGGCACCGATTCCAAACAAAATAACGGACGCTGCAAGAATGCAATCGCTACGCATGAAACGAGACCATTGTTTGATTCGATTGGAGCAGTGTGACCAGCGTCTCGCTAGTACCGATCGACTACGAGTCCTCTTGAATGCTGTCGACGGCGTTTGACCAGTCGACCCGTAGGCGCTTTGAAATGACCCTGATTCTCTGTCATCGCTAGTATCCTGACTATGGATTCGTTCCATCTCTCGATAGCAGATAGCCTCCAGGTTAGTTAACTTCTGGTGGAATAGTGGCGGTAGAATAAAAATCAACGGTCCAGTTAACGTTCCACCGATGATACCCATCACGACGTCGAAACGAGGTAGTAACTCCGCTATCAGTACTGCCAACCAAACAAGACTCGAGCGAATGATGCAGCGTTTGATTGTGAAATCTAAAAGTCAAAACTTTATTAATAAGTAAATTGAATCAAAGTTACGTTAATTGATGACAAACCTCTGGATGCACCGAGAACGTCCTCAACATGCTGAAAGAGTGCCGAATTGCCAACTGCACTGGACAAACACAGCTGCAGTGTCACCAGTAGAATTGTTGCGTACAGTGACCAGCTTTTGGGCAAAGATTGTAGCACGTTGTTTGCGGTATCCATCCCGTATCGATGAGCCGCAAGTATAGTTGTCACCGCTGACAGCGAACAGGTGGCCATCAGTCCCAGGAATACAGCTTTTCCAATCTTCCGTTTATGTTCCATGTCCACCTGGATCGTTAGCAACATGGGATGAATGTCAAACTGGAAGGCAATTATTCCGTACGCCTTGAGTAGCTTTATCCAGGACGGTAGTCCTAGTTCGATTCCTTTGAAAGGTACAAACTCTTCCGATGGCAGCATTGTTTCATTCAAGATGCTGGGTGGAGAGTCAGCACCAATTGAAAACCATGTTAACAGGGCAACACTGGTACACACAATGACCGAAACACTGGCCAGTGCTCGCATATTCTTAGGGCTTCCCAACCACATGATCGGACAAAGAAACATTCCAATAAGAACCAACCAGTAGCAGAACGAGAACTCAAAACTTCCTCCGCTCACTTTCGATCCCAGCAGTTGCAGGTTCTGCGAAGCCACCAGTAGATTTGGAATCCCACCGCCGAACACGGTCATATCAAGCAGAACGGTCACAAATAAACTCATCCGTTTGCCGTAGGTGAACTCCGCGATCGCCGCATACGGGTACCGATTTTTAGCGACGATCGAAGGGTCCAGTTTTTCAGCGATCGTCCAACAGCGGCCCAGTATTGTGGCCGTGTAAATTTGCAACGTTATCACAAACAGCACTAACGGTATTCCATACAATCCGCAGGAGATGATCGATTTCGGTAGCGCAACAATGGGAAACACTCCGAACAGATCGATTACGCAGAGACTCGCGAAAAACAGGGACAACTTTTTCGTTCCGCCATGATCGTTAAATCTGGGTGAATCTGCGAAAATTCTACGAGCACTTTGCTGCTCAAAAAGGTCCCCCTCCTGATCGCCGAATCTTTTGAACGTGATTGACTTCAATCTACTACTATCACGGATTGCCATAGCGTTACGGGGCAAAGATTTAATCGAACTGTATGCTGAGACATTGACGATCGAAGTAAGGAAGTAGTACTGGCTGATGGCTTAACACATCGGCGGAACCCACTGCCACTGGGATGAATTCGATGGGTTACTGAAAGGTATGCCCATAGCAGACTCGCGCCGGCGAGTTGGTGGCTTGAGCCCTGCCAGAAATGAGTCGAGAATCCTTACAAGTCAACACAACTTGCATGCATACACCTACATCTGTCCGCCCATTCGAAGGGTCTTGCTGCATGGCAGGTATAGTTTTCCTTTTTTCCTATGCTGCTTTTCATATCTTCGAGTGAAATTAATGAACTGAATACTTGGCTGGTTCAGGTTTCAACACATTGCGCTCGTCGTGCTGGATGCTCATTCGCAATGAAATCAATGGAATGGACGGAGGTTTGATTGGTTTGAGAAAACTGGCCAGTCAGTGGTGTGTAAAATGCTAAAGAGCGAAATTATTATTTTTTTTTGTGTCTTCGGTTGCTGCCGTAATAGTTTATTCACCTAAAACAGCCATTGGAGACTTTATCAAAAGAAACACCTGGTTTATTGCATGATAGTAAAGAAAACATATGTTCACATCCCAAGTAACCACGACGCTTCAAATGATGTAAAGTTAACAGTCTTAAATGAGTCGTTCGTAGAATGCGATAAAATGCTTCATTCCTGTAAATGCAACACTAATGCTTTTATAAAGTGGAAAAGGGCGATTAAGCGACTAATGTAAGAGCTGTCAAAGAAAGCATTAGTCAAACATTAGTAACGCTCTTATAAAGCTTTAGTCTGCTAAAAGCATTACTAGATGCTGCAATAATGTTTGTTTCGTTTTGACAGCTCGATGTTATATAACACAACATAAAGCTGATATAATGTCAAAATGAAAATGGTTAAAATGGAAAAATGAACGTTTTCTCATTTTCCACTTCTTATTTGTCAGATACATTAACATCACCACAAAATTTCAATTCCTTCAGATTTTTAAAATTATTTTTATAGGATCCGAACCATGATCATCTGACATCAGCTTCATACGAGGTAGGCCGTTAGCACTCTTATCTGTGGAGGATAGTTCCCGACGGAATGATATTTGCAATATATGAATAACGTTTTACATTATATAGCCTTTGTTAATGCAATGACACGTCGGTATAGAAGGAGAGGTGAGTAGGTTAGTATTTATCGTGTGGCTCTCGGATCGCGAAATATAAAAATCAACAAATGAAGCAGAGATCAGTTTTTAGTAGATTCCGAAACATGGTTAGTATTGACATCTTTTAACGAGAGCGCATCGTCTGCTAATCGTATTTTACAACAAATTGTGCAGATGAAATAATGATCATTTAGTGGTTTCTCTATGATATGCTTCATCTGAGTTGGAAATTATAGGAATGCACACTCGTGTTGTTTAATTTCATGTATTCCTAAACGGAAATAGGATTGGTCAAAAGCTATAGGCGGTACAGTGCTCCGATCTTTTGCCCCATTCGTAGAAAATTGTCCGTTTGCCACACTACTCTCCATGTTGTTTCAGGTTGATATTTTTTGATTAGAACATTTTCTTCATAAACGTCAAATTATTTTAATGTTTCATAACTTTTAGTTCATGCATTATATGCTTTTCAAGTGTAGCACAGTAGAGCGTCAAAGCATTTGTAAATGCAATGCGATCAAACACTAAACCGTTGCTCTAAAGGTGTGTATAATGCCTGTTACATTGCTCATAAGAGGCAATGTCTTGAAACATTTGGGATGTTGTGTTATGGTAGCGCTGCTGTAAGAAAGTAGTTTTAGAGCAAATGAACATTATTGATGTTAAAATAATGCTTCAATATAATGCATGTGGTTATTTGGGATTACAGTTATGATTCGCTGATGGAACACCCCTTGGATCGCCGCTAGTTGGACCATTGCCAAGTAGCACATAAGATGGAAAGTCCCGGACCTAACAAAGAAAACACGTTTTTTTCGTTCAAAATTGACTTTATTCATCAACGTAATCTCTATCAGGAGCAACACAGCCGTACCGGCGCCGCTCCGAAAATTTAGTAGCATTTTTATAGAAAGATCTTTTGCCTCAAAATAGCTTCAGCAATAACCTCTTCATTCTAGCAAAAAAATTACCGGCAAGCATTTTTCTAAGGTCTGCAATAATACAGTATGAAGACGCTCGGATAAAGACTCGCCTTTTCCATTGTTTGTTTACCATTTATCTGTCAGTGTCATTTCAACCGAGCACGAGTCTTGTCACAAGCGCTCAATCCTAAGGAAATCGCTTCGAATCCTTCTGGAGCGAGGGCCATTGAGACGCGATGCCAGATTTACAGACATGTCTGTATTTTACAGACTTGATAGCCTCCTACAGACGTAGCCAGAGATCTACAGACTTTTCAAAGAGTAACAGTGTTTAGCAAAATTGCACTAGAACCCAGTCAGCAAATTTTCTGGCAGAGACCGCTCTGTTAGATTTCTGTAAGTCTTGGTTTGGCAGCCCTGTCAGATGTCTGCGCGTATCCTGTCGGGTTAGTTGAGCTAGGGCGAACTCGGTTTCGCTCGCGTTTTCTGGCAAATTTTGACAGGAACCGAGCAAAGCCCTGGCATAAATCGGACATAAACTGTGCAAAGATCCTGACAATTCCTACCTGGTAGAATTTAGCACGAATCGAGTAAACCATCTGACCTAGATGAGGCAGGAAGCGTGCAGAGATCTTGGCCGTACATTTCTGGCAGGATTCTGGATAAGTGACCAGCATCGGTTGGTTTAACTGTCTCTGTCAGAAACGGTTGTTGCATTTGAGCGAATTCGTTGCCAGAATTCTCGCACAAATCGCGCAAAATGCTCGCAGAAACTCTGCCATCATCAATTTCGCTTTGCTCAACTTTTGCTAACTTTCTGCTTCCCACGCTGACTGGGAATAACTGTTATCGAATACGAGTGATTCCTACGTAATAGAATTCTATTTTTTTTTTTTTTTATTTCAATTATAGAGGTTTTAACCTTAAGGTCATTCGCCTCTTCGGGTTAGAAAAATCTCTTAGGAAAAATTTCTAACCCTATGTGCGGGGTCGGGACCCGAACCCAGGTGCGCTGCGTACAATAGAATTCTATTTTCAATCTACTTTTAAAGCAATATTCTAGTGTAACTAGGATTTACACAACCATCTACAGACTTTTACAGACATTTTAATTATTCTTCTACAGACATTTAAAAAAAACATGTGGCATCACTGCATTGAGTTCTTGTCGGCCAGTCTCACGAACACTAATACTGTTTATTTATTGAAAACAATCACCCTTATTGTTGTTTACGACGAACGCGAGATTCGTTCGAAAGCGATTCGAACGAATAGTATGCCCATTTGATATTGCTGTCGTAAACGGGAATACAAACCTCTATCGAACGGATCTCGCATTCGTCGTAAACAAGAATAAGGGTGAATATCAATTGCTTTTGCCGGCTTTGTCTATTATTTTTCACCAGCTAGTGACGTAGTATTTGTGTCATGTGACGTGTACGTACATGAGCCGTAGAAAAGTCTATTTGCAGTTCTCCTGCTCGACTGGAATGACAGCCACTTCGGGTTTAACCCGGAGACTCCGGTTTTCGGGAGTGATGTCCGAGCCTCCGGGTTTTACATAATTTTTTCCGGGTTTAGTGGGAAGAAGCATAATTTCTATTTTTTTAGAATTAATTGATTCTTTACAAAATATTTAACAAGTCTAAGTTAACTATTACTCTGGTTCAGATTTATTTTGCCCGACTAACTCTTCGTTTCAAAGTGGCGAAGATGAGTTCACCAAATAATGAAAAACAAATCAAATTTACTACAAATTAAGAAAAGTAATATTTCACTATATGCTGCAATTGAAATGTTGCATCCTAGTCGCTCAAAATAATGTAAAAAAGTTATTTTGCTGCAATTTTACAAATAAATTCACTGTTAGTGGTGCTTATCACCAGCTGCACCAAAGTATAACAGATTTGTTCGAATCCAACTGAATAGGTCAACATCAAACGAGTTATTCCGGTGTTGTTTCTACTCCTGCAGCGACCCTTAACTGTTGGTTATGCAGATGAGTTTTGCCCCTTTGTTGCGACCTCTGGTGATTAATACCCTACATTACATAATGCTTCCCATGTGATGCCGCAGCCCTGCCTCCTTTGCTCTCCTTTCCTGTTGAGGGGAGCAATGCTTGTTCGACTTATCCACCACAGCGATAGTAGCTGGTGCTTTTGTATTCTTAGCACTTAGTCGGGGAAGTGAAATACTACACCAGATTAAACCGACAAAACAATTCTCAAACGTGAAAAATTTACAGCTTTACTTTCGCGTAGTAATAAAAAGCGATTAAAGTGCTCTAAAATGCCGAGCAATCGCTTTGATTCCAATTTTTGTTTAGCTTCACTCAAAATCCACCACCCCCACCCCATGTCACTGAAAATCTCCGGGTCGAAGCCTCTACAGAGGTGGCAACCCAAATGACACTGACAGATTAATTTTCAACACACGACAGACATGTCGAGTCTTTATCCAGAGATTCAGCGTCGTTGATACAGTATATGCGGAAGCAATCCGATATTGAATTCATGTAGTTTTTCCATTGTTTTTTATTGACCTTTGACACGGCAAGTTGTCTTGCATAAACAATTTTTTGTCATGTGCGGTCGTTGTTTTGTAATTTCAGCCATTTCTTCGCTTGAGCGGTTGTTGTTGTTTATTTGTGGCTTTAACCTCTGTGGGTCATTCGCCATATACTTGAGCGGTATTTTTTCCATCAAACAGCGATGTAATATTGAAAGGCGGTATTGTTTTTTATCTAATGTTATGACTGTTTGTTTATTTGTTTTCATTAAAGTCAGAATGTCCGCATGAAATATGTGATTCTTCCCATAATTCAAATTTGCAGTTAAACCAGGTTTTACATTTCGAGAAGAGGCTGCGGCTGAACCAAAGTAGTAATTCTTATGCATAAATGTCCGGGAAATTAATTGAAGATTGTTAGAATGACGTCACAAAACGTGTGTACCTGGGGTAACATTGCGCCGCATCTCGAAACGAAAGGTTTATTGTATGCAAGCATGAGCTTGAGCTTGTGCGACCACCCCTGGCTGCTACTCCGTTATCGATCTGGACTAGCTGAAGTTGCACAGGGAATCAGTAGATAATTATGCCTGGGAGTCGCGAAACATCTTTCAATGTGCAATTCCTGGTAATCCTAAAGTGTTTATTGATCAATATCGGCGCCGGCCAGGCCCGAACGTAGATCGCGGAAGGAAAGGGAAGGGATGTTAGCCCGATACTTGCTTTTGCTAGAGGCCGTATATACTACTGCGCACTCCACAAGTATCACGAGAGGAGGAATTTGTTAGTAAGTATAGAAGTTGGATTCTACTAATGTTTCAAAGATTTTCTTCCATTTAATTCCACTATGTTTTCGTTCGCGTATATATTGTGGATTCTACTTCTTTTTTACCGACGCCAGAGAGGTGACTCTACTATCTGGACTAGATGTCGATCCATCAACTCATGGACCGGGGACCAACGGCTTTACTTCCCTTCCGAAGGAAGACGTGGCCACAGATATTTTCACCTCAGCAAAATCTCAACGACCTCGGCTGGAATTGAACCCAGGCCAACTGGAATGAGTGGCGGTCACGCTAACCACTCAATCACCAGCGCCGTCCGAATGGTTTATTGTATGCAAGCATGTATGAAAAAGTCGATTTTGAATGGTTCCATGATGTCGCCTCTGTTTTATCCCAATTCTTCGCATAATAAATCTATGAAGATGCACAGACTCAATAATTCAAGAGGGGTTGAAAGTGGCAGATCAAAAGCAGTTTTTCTTATGTAAAATAGTCCAGGGTCTCGATTGAATATATTTAAAATGACCACGCGAAGCGTCTGTAGCCATTTCATCCAAATTCTTCCCTAAGAGAAGTTGTACTTTACTCAACAGTTCCAAAAAAAGGGCTGAAAGTGGCTGATCAAAATATTTTTTTTTATGTCTAGGGAATCGACTGAAGACAGTTACAATGACCGCACGAAACATGTGTGCCCGTTGTACCCCGATTTCTCCCATAACGGGTTCAAGCGTTTCATGCAGTCATTCTATCTATCAACAACCAATTCCCTGGACTCTTTTGCATTAGAATTAATGCTTTTGATCAGCTGGATTCAGCATCATTCTGACATGTAGAGCCATGTTTCTCGTTATATATGAGTGACGGGAGGAATTGGGGTACACACCTTCCGTGCAGTCATTCTAACTATATTCAAACGATAACCGGGTATGTAAAAAATTAATAATTTCCACTTTTGAATAGACGCATTTAATTTTTTTGGCGAAATATAGAGCCAGGTATAACTTTAAACTTAAGTTGTGCAAAGAATTAGGGTAAAATGGGTATACACGTTTCATGAGATTATTATAACTATCTTCAATCGATTCTCTGAACTTTTTTACATAAGAACTACTAATTTTGATCAGCCGCATTTAACTTTCTCCCGAGTTTTAGGCTTTAATATAAACTCAAATAAAAAGGGGAACTGGGGCAAAGTCAGGATGTTATTTTAGATGTCAGCAATCAATTTTCAGTCCTTTTCATATAAAAAACATCTCTTTTGTTAAACCTTCTCAAGTCTATTAAAAAAAGTTTGGGTGCATTTTTCCCACTGTGAATTGATCCATTGTGTTACTGCTCCGATGTCGTAAGAAGTGGCGAAAACAGGACTCTTCTTAATTTCCTGCATCATTTGAACATTCTTATTTTTATGCTACGTTAATAAATGAATTCTTATCATTCTTCTTATCTTTTCGTGATGAACTACTTGCTTTTCTGTGTAGTAGTTAGAATAGCAATAAAGGACGCGCGCGTGAAATATCTAGTATATCCGTCATACAAAGTAAGATTTTCGGTACTTTAGTGCATATTTTGGGCCGCCCAAAATTACTTCATAGTCTTGTCACAAAAGCAATCGATAGTTTTAGTCGTAGCCTTAGTTTAATTACCACTATTATTTACATTTCTCGATTTTTTCCCTTTTACTAGTTTGTTTTCTGTGAAAATAATAGTAGATACTGAGTATGTTTCTAGAAATCTTCTTGGTATTTCGTCGCTGTTGTGCTATCTTATGACAAACGCCATTTTGAGGGTAAACTGAGTTAGATATGCCATATTACACGCCTAACAAATCTCTACAAGATAGCGTTTCCAGAATTTTGAAATTTTGCTTGTTTACTGAAATATAGCGAGAAAAGTGATTAGAAATTGTGAATGATTTGCTTCAAATCATTATATCTTGGGATTGACTCAAGTTACAATAAATTTTTAGTTGCTTTTATGTGTAAAAATGTCGTAGAAACACAAAGGCATAATAATTTTCAAAAGAAAAATACATGTATTGGGAGAAAAACGCAGTTTTAGCTTTAAACTGGAAATATTGCCTATTTGGCAACACTGTAACTAAAAATAACTATTTTTTCTAGATTTCCTGACTCATTTCCTTTGAAATGTATCTAACCGATTGTTTATAGACCAAATGAAGCCAAAGATATGAATAAAAATTCATAATTGGTGATTTTTTTCTATGGAAAATTTTCCATGCACGATTATGACACGTCATACAAATTTTTTCATCAATACACACCTATGACACGTGTGAGTGCGACTTTTGTTTACATTTTTAGTGAAAACTCGCAACATAGTCAGCCGATGTTCGTAATATTTGAGAGATTAGTACAGAATAGGTAGAAGCTTCAATTGTCTTCTCTGAATTGTTTCTACCGGGAGCACGTCGTTTGGCATAAGTTCGTTTGGCATAAGTTCATTTGGCATAAGTTCTTTTGGCATAATGTTCATTTGGCATAACAGTAGGTGATACATACGTTCGTTTGGCATAATGTTCATTTGGCATAATGGTCATTTGGCATAATGGTCGTTTGGCATAATGGTCATTTGGCATAATGTTCGTTTGGCATAATTTAAAAAATACGTTGAATTTTCTGTTACTAGTCGTTGACGCCTAATGTGGCTACGCCACATCGCTTTAAAACCGGTGCTGTCCGACATCGCTCCGCTCCGTCGGACTTGAACTAGTTGATAGCCCCTATGTTTGAGTAATCCGGGCAAACGAGTGGATCACAAGTTTGCTCGCGAGGGGCCGCCGACGCACCATCGGAACCCGGCGGAACCCGCTTCGGATCCTTGGTCTCAGTTATGCGACAATGCCAAGGGCTAATTGGTATATAGGTTCAAATAACTGCTCATATTTGAAAGAAGAATCAACCCTTATGTTTAAGTAATCCGGGCAAACGAGTAAATCAACACTTTGCTAGCGAACTTATTAAACATGCAGATTAAAAGAGCTGCTCATTTTTGAAAGAAGGAGTCAACTCCTAATTTTGGGTAAAACGGGCAAACCAGTATATCACCAGTTTACTTGCGAGGGCCATTTGGTATGCAAATTTAAAGAACAGCTCATGACTGAAAGAAGGAATCAACCTTCTGGCAAATATACACGTATATATTTGCCAGAAACAAGGATTGATTCCTTCTTTAAGACATGAGCAGTTCGTTGAATTTGTATACCAAATAGCGCTCGGAAGTAAACTGGTGATCCACTCGTTTGCTCAAACTTAGGGGTTGATTCCTTCTTTCAAACATGAGCAGTTCTTTGAATCAATATACCAAATAGCCCTTGGAAATATCGCATAACCGAGACCAAGGGGCCGAGGTGGTCATCGACCGGCCGTCAGAAGTGGCTACCTCTCACCAGCAACTCACTCGTTTGCTCGGGTTACTCAAACATAGGGGCTATCAAATAGTTTAACTACCATACTTAAAGCGATGTGGCGTTGCCACATTAGGCGTCAACATTAAATATAAGAGATTTCAATGGATATTTCAAATTATGCCAAACGACCATTATGCCAAATGACCATTATGTCAAACGACCATTATGCCAAATGACCATTATGCCAAATGACCATTATGCCAAATGAACATTATGCCAAACGAAAGCATGTGTCACCTGCTGTTATGCCAAATGAACATTATGCCAAATAAACTTATGCCAAATGAACTTATGCCAAACGAACTTATGCCAAACGACGTGCTCCCGTTTCTACCATTTATAAGTTTCATGATATTCAATCTCAAACTTTAAAAATCGTTTTTCTCGAAATGTGCAAAATGGCGCTTGTCATAAGATAGCACAACAGCGACGATTTGTCGTTACGATATTCCTAGAATGTGTTTTCGGCACCAAAAGGGTCTCCTGTTTTCTGGGTGCTCATGGACTTCAAAAATCTTGAATCGCGCAAACTTCAGCGCAATTTTTAATCAAATTCCCAACCGTATTAAAAACCTCTCTCATGCCATGATGATGACACATCTGGAGTGCGCAGTAACATATACGATATTTAGCATCTATCAAAATAAGTGTAGGACCACAGATAACAGACGTTTAGGCTAGAACAAAATTTCTTCAAAAACCTGTGTAAACTTTCAAATTGATAAACGTTGGAAATCCGTGTTTCACTATTGCCATCTGTGCAACTGTTTGCTACACGTGTTTGACAGCTGCTATCGATCCCAGCGCCATCTACAAACGTTTGCCAACCGTGTTTCAGACGTCCGATTTATTCGGAATTTCAGTAGCGGGTATTTACACACGATTCAAGTCAAGCCTAAACGTCTGTTATCTGTGGTAGGACAAACATTGCTTCTCTTACTTGATGCAAACTACCTTCGGACCTCGCCACCGCCGGTATTGATAAATAAACAACTTTGGATAACCAGCATTTGTACATTGAAGGATTATTTGTTACTCCCAGGTCTTATCATCTAATGATACGCTGTGCAATTTCTGCTAGTCCCGATCAATAACGGAGTAACAACCAGATATAGTCGCTCAAGCTCAAGCTCAGAGTTGGTGATCTAACCAGTAAACTGTAGCTTTAGAGTTTTGGTACACTGTGTTACATTTTATAGCATAATGTTCTTTCTCTAAACATGGAAGTTAACACCAGTTGTAAACAAATCTCGTGTAAATTTATTGCATCTGTCCCCCTAGATTACGTTTAAATGCTATTCCTATTGTACAACGAATCTGCCACTGGAAACTATCTACTAATCTCGATTAACGACAACCATCCATTCAGCTCGATTTCGCATCACAAACCTAAAATTAAATAATAATCCACCGGTTTTCCACATAACGCAGCGCTACGGTACGTAAACCGGAACCAAATATCCAACCGGGACTTACTGCGGCGCCTTCCAGCCACCAAAAGCGGCCTCCAGCTCC
The DNA here is from genome assembly GCF_030247195.1 of Topomyia yanbarensis. Lineage (NCBI taxonomy): Eukaryota > Metazoa > Arthropoda > Insecta > Diptera > Culicidae > Topomyia > Topomyia yanbarensis. Next base: position 27,220,095 of record NC_080670.1, on the reverse strand, counting down.
CGAGCAATGCAGAGACTTAGCCGATCCTGGTAAGGAGCGGACACTATCTGAATTCCAATCGGAAGACCCTCGCGGTTAAATCCCAGCGGGACGTGAGTTCCTGGGAATCCCAGTGCATTAAATAGCATCGTATAGGTTACACCCGTAATGTGACCGAATGATTCGTAATGGCGTATGGCCGCTTTCGGGTAGGTTGGCAAGAACAGGACTCCGTCGGTTCCCAGTGTGTCCTGCAAGTACAGTTACGAGTGTGGGCTATATAAGTAGAAAGATGTTATTTAAACTCACTATCATTTGCTTCTTCAAATCCTGCGCCATCTGTAGATAAAGCTGTTGCTCCTTCGGGCTGAACAGGTGCTTGGTGTTAAACAGAATGTAGAACATGATTCCAGCCAGCGTAAAACGCGACTTGCCGATCATCGCTTTTCCCAGTTCCAACAGCAAGCTGTGTTTCTCTTTCGGATTTTCCCTGTTTTCAAAAATGCTAGGAACATCCTCTAGCGACTGAAGCGTACACAGCGCCATTTCTAGACATTCATTCATGTGGTCGAATTCAGCCCGCTCGGTTTGCAGACCGTGCCCTTTGAAGTACTGCACCGCTCGGTACATGGCGATCTTGATCTCATCGTCAACCGGTATGAAGCCGACGTTGAACCCAACATCTTCCATGTAGTGAATGCGGATATCGTTAGTGTAAACCGTCTCGTCCAGACGGAGCTTGTAGGCCCGCGGACCGGCCATTATGTGCAGCAGCGTCGGTAGGTCCTTCGCGTAACGACACATCGGACCCACGGTGAGAAAGTTGGCGAATTTTTCATCCGAGGACGTAGGGAAGTGGCCGTCGATGGAGATGACGCCTGGAAGAAGTAAATGGTTTAAAGGTTATTAGTGAAAAAAGATCGACGTACTTCAAGTAAGTGGTGTGGCCGGAGTGGTCGACGAGGGGAACGACATTCCGTGATTCGTTGATGAAATTAAGCTTGAATTTATAATTCTGAACGGATTGATTGATTGGTTAGTTCGAAATGGATACGCATTTCCAACATTGCTTGAGAATGGTTTGGAATGGTGGAAGATGGTTTGAAATGTGTCATGAAAAAAATTGAATTGCTCGAAATTTACGTTTTGACAGTTTAAGTTCTCGATGAAACTAAAGACGCTGAATCCCTCTGGATAAAGACTCGCCATCTCTATCTTATTCTTATTATTTATCAGTAAGTGTGATTCCAATCGAGCACGAGACCTGTCAAAAGCCCTCATTCCGAAGAAATTCGCTTCGAATCCTTCTGGAACGAGGGCCATTGACAGGTCTCGTGCTCGATTGGAATGACACTGACAGATAAATGGTAAACAAACGATTGACGTGATGAGTCTTTATTCAGAGGGATTCAGCATCGTTAGATGAAACAAAAACAAAACATTTCCAGCAGCGTAACTACATGACCAAATCAAAACAAAAACATAAATTTTGTTGCCAGAATTGTTCAAAGATTTGAACATAGACTATGGTGAGTTGCCAGTTACATCGAAAATTTGTTGTACAATTGTGATTCGCTGGCTGGGCCACACCCTCTTTCCAACTAACGTATTTGATTCGCTAGTTGTACCGAAAATTCATCTGCTCACATCTCTAATCAATGTCAGTTTGATTGTCAAAGTGAATTTGACACGAGATTTTGACATTCAGATGCTTTATAGTCAAACAATGGTCCAACTAGCGGAGTTCCAACTAAGAAACTGTCCAGTTATCAGCGAATCACTACTGTAATTTTGTTGATTTTTTTATAAATATTTGATTTGATAAAAAATTGTTTTAAATTTCTAAAATTACCGAAAAAATACGAATGTATGCAAAATCGAAAGGAATATAACAATTATTCTGAAGTGACGTTCCCCTCGGGACTGCTCTGGTGTAACATGTTGTTCATCATTGTTGCAACCGAAACAACGAATTGTATTCTTTCAAAATACCAACAGTAGATAACAAAAACAATATTTAAACCGTCGAACCACACTATCAGCAGCCGATAATGCCAAATTCGTATCGGAAGGCACACAAATGGTGAAATGAGCACCCAAAAACTCGCTGATATGATAACCTTGTTTACGGTCATAGTTCAACAAACAGATAAAATAAACGTCTTTCATACACTCGGGTACTTACCGGCCGTTGGTTTGTGTCCGAAAATACCATTGAACAGTGCCGGCACTCTAATTGACCCGGCCACATCACTACCCACACCGAACAGTGATGCCCCGGCAGCTATAAGTGCTCCTTCGCCTCCCGAGGACCCGCCCGCCGTCCGACGGTTATCGTACGGATTGAGTGACCGACCCGTAATATGATTGTAGGATTCCCAGCTCAGACAATATTCCGGCGTGTTGGACACCAACAGTGGGATACATCCGGCAGCTCGCAGGTGCGCTACAGCTTCACCATCAGAACTCGCCCTGAGTCCCTGGCGAGGAAGGGAGCCTCCGGTCAGCAGGGCACCTGTAAATGATAACCGCTGTTAGTTCATCTTTACTAGCGAACCGTTCCATTGAGATAGCCTCTTCGCACCTTTGAGTGAACAGCTTTCTTTCACCGTGAAAGGTACACCTAATAGGGGATAGGTTTTGATAAGCCAAATGGTCTGCATGTTGGCTATCATTTCATCCGCCTTTTTGGCTTCCTCCAGAGCCGCCGTGAAACGTTCCTCCACCACAGCGTTGATCAGAGGGCTCACTTCACGAATTCGGTCGATGTAGGCCCGCACCACATCTTCCGAGCGGAGCTGTAAAAAAGCGAAAAAAAAATTACGTAATTACTATTCAAACACGTTAATCTTCGCACGCATCGTAAATGCTGATTGAGTACGCCTCCTTTTTTGTGTGGTTCGAACGGTTTCAACGACTCATAACTGTGCAGCCGATGACCCGTCCGCAGAGATCAAGTTCAAGGTCAACGCAGACTAAGTGGCCACTTCTTCGCACCAGACTAGTGTCTGCTTTGAGCGATCCATAATCGCATGACCAGTTTCATGTTGTCCGCCGAGGTCCTGCTAAACATAACTGATCATACATAGATTAAGGGGCAGCATCGAGCTATCTACTGAAATCAAACAAACTTGTACTGAGCTGGTCGGGTCGGGTAGGTTTCTTGGCCTTCATGATCGTGCCATTATCCATTTAACCGGTCGGGGTTTGTTTTTCTTGCACTCGTTCGCGGTGAATATGTATCCGGGTAAAGTGCGCGATGCTGCACGGTGTTTATTTTTGCCGTGTAATTGCCACCTTTGGCTGGCTAATGTTTGCACTTTTTTCGGCGAGAACCTCTGCTGGTAATTAAGCTCACATTCCAAGCTCGTATGGGTTGGGGCAGGAGGCGTAAATTGTTTGGTTAAGTGTAATTCGGGTTTTATTTCTGGCTTGATGGCTGTTTGTCGTATTGTATAGCTAATGATGCACAAACGGAAGATAGCTAATCTTCATAACTGATGTCATTGGTGTTTTTTTTTGGCAGGGTTTTGCAATGTATCTTGAAATTTCTCGATAAATAGTCGAATATTAACTGTTGATTGTCAATCTAATTGTGAGCCCTAAATATAAATAAAGCACACGGGAATATGTGCGAAGCAGGCCATGCCTCCAGTGTCGTTCTTATGCGCTGTGCTACACCCAAAACTTGACCGTAATACCTTTACGGTAATAAGAACAAATACTCCAATAGCAAGCCGGTTAATATTAAAACGAACCAAAAAAATCCCTAAACAGCAATATCAACACATTCAAACCCTCTCTGCATCGCACTCATGTTTCATCGATTCTTATACAATAAATATCAAAGCGTCAGATTGTGTAGATAATGTGGATAAAGATGGGCTTCGATTTTCGGTGTTAAATAAAAAAACTCCTTTTCTATCTCGGACGTCAACAGCAAGTCAGCAACTGCACAAAACATGAACAGTCCTTCCCGTCATGTACGGGAAGCAAGACGTACGCCTTGGATCCAGGTATCCGAATCGAGGGTCGGGATCAAGACAGGTACGCCTCTGGTAAGGAGAAAAGGGGATGGGTTAGATTCGGGAACTAGTCCTGATCTAGACTGAACTAGTTCGGATCTGTGGTCTGTTTCGGAATATGGTCTGGGCCTAGATCAGAACCGGTACAAAGCATCGTATCGATTTTAAAATTTTATTTCACTATCCAACCTACCCAGTAAAAAGTGTTATTCAAATAAATATATCTTTTCTGTTAAAAATCCGTATAAGCTAGAACCGACTTTATTTGAAAGTTTTTTTATAGGTTAGGAATTGTGACCAACATAGGTCTTTTTTCTCCCTCATACATGCATAATAAATGATAGATCATGCATTAAATTATTAGTCATAATGATCAAAGCGATTCTGTTATACTCAAAAATGATTGTACTTTCGGGAAATGAATATTTTATTTTGTCCTTTTTTGCCCCGAGATATGAAAAAAGTTATTTTTAATGATAAGTCTAAAGGAGAGGCATGGTAGTGTTTCACTGCATATGCACCGTCATGTAAATGTTGGATGTTTGAATTATTGACAATTCAGAAAAAACGATTTTCTGTTTAAAATTCACTTCGCATCATTTTTTTTACTATATTTATATTCGTAAACGTGGAATTTTTCAGCCACCTTACTGTCGGATTTCTCCATTTTTGTAAATATATTTCAGCAAACCTAAGCACTGAACTGCTTTCATCTACGTCTTCTCAAAAACTAATCCAGTAGGGGAGGGGGCTCAGGTAAGAGTGCGTAATGCGGGGGGCCAACCCCTCATTGCATGCTCCTAGCTACGTCCCTGTTGTAATACAGAAAACCTATATAAGTCAAAAAAAAAATTAGGGTGACGATTTTCAGAGTGATTGCATAGCCTTTCTATATGAGAAAGGCAAAAATGTTCTAAAGTACAAAAAAGTTAATTTTCTTCAAAAGATTACATCAAATCTCGACGTTTCATGTATTTTAGATACACTTGGTATGAAAAATACAAAATCGATTTTGAAATTTTCCTTTACTCCCCCCTTTGAGGTTTTTTCAGTTCCTGCCTTATGCTCAAGGTAGTACACTCGGACCACCGCAATTTTTGCTGTTTGTTAACGACGTTGCCGATATTTGATGTCCTGATAGTACACTTAAAATATATTTCATCATTTATAATCACCCTGATTTCTTGGTACTACAAATCGTTCTGAATACTTCCAACGACTGGTGTGTGCAGAATCTCAATTGTATTGTCATCAACGTTCGTCGCACTAGAAACACCATCGAATATGACTACAATATTCTTGAAAATCGCATGCAACGTGTTGACTACATTTAAGGCCTTGGTATTAATTTGGAAGCTTACTTACCCTCGTCAGCTCTCTCTCTCTCTCTCTCTCTCTCTCTCTCTCTCTCTCTCTCTCTCTCTCTCTTATACAATCGACTATTACTCTCTCTTATACAATCGACTATTATAGTACATTTAAATCCAATTTGAACATGTATCACTTCCACCGGTTCCTCCTGGCTATTGTTGAAATATAAAACGTTTTCGGTTATTTTTTCAAAACTGTGGATTCTGTTTAATTTTAAACAATTTGCGATGAACTAATGATAGTGAAACTTATGGTGCAGATATGTGGAAGCCACGAACGCACGCTCGTTGCTAGGCAACGATTCGCTTGTTTACATTGAGGAAAATTGAAATCGGAAGTGAAAATTCAAACGCACAACTGAGAGTTTTCGGACATTTTCCTTCGGCCTTCTGCACTGTGGCAGAAAATTTTAAAACTCGGATTGATTGTATGGGAAAATGTTCTAGCTTCCTCAAGTAGCAATTTCTTGGCACACCAGCAAGGTTAGTGTGTTGAAAAACGTATTTTATAGGGTAATTTCGGGAGAGATGCCGCGTCGGGAGAGATGCCGCACTCTTTATATCTCGTATATGAAGTCACTTTTATACGATAATATGATATTGTGAGATTGTCTTTCGGAAGAATTACAACACTGGAGATGTAAAATAATCCTTATTATTAACTTACGAAAACTTTATTAATGATGATGTGGTTCCTGTTGTATCACGGAGTGCCGAAAATTTTTCAGCACAACATCAAAATTTCGTTTTTTTAAATTGTTTGATTTTTTCGGTAAATCATGTATCGGTTGAATAGCTGGGACCTTTTAGAAGGCATTCTGATCATGAGCACGGTCATCCATAATTTCAGAGGAAAATTTCGTCATGCGGCATCTCTCCCCTACAATTGGGAGAGATGCCGCATCAAAATGTATTTTTTCACCGCGGAATGATCATTTGCGTCAGGTATAGGTTCTAAATAAGGTATATCCACAAACTAACGGACCTAAAAAGTGACATATCTTCGCTGTTGTGCTATCTTATGACAAGCGCCATCCCGGTCAGCGTGGTAAGCAGAAAGTTAGCAAAAGTTGAGCAAAGCGAAATTGATGCTAGCAGAGTTTCTGCGAGCATTTTGCGCGATTTGTGCGAGAATTCCGGCAACGAATTCGCTCAAATGCAACAGAAGTTGGTTTCTGACAGAAGCGGTTAAACCAACCGATGCTGCTCACTTTTATCCAGAATACAGTCAGAAATGTACGGCCAAGATCTCTGCACCCTGCCTGCCACATCTTTGTCAGATTTTTTGCTTGATTCGTGCTAAATTCTACCAGGTAGGAATTGCCAGGATCTTTGCACAGTTTATGTTCGAGTTATGTCAGGGTTTTGCTCGGTTCCTGTCAAAATTTGCCAGAAAACGCGGCGAAACCGAGTTCGCCCTAGCTCAATTAACTCGACAGGATACGCGCAGAAATCTAACAGGGCTACCAAACCAAGACTTACAGAAATCTAGCAGAGCGGTCTCTGCCAGAAAATTTGCTCACTGAGATTTTGCACATTTCGAGAAAAACGATTTTTAAAGTTTGAGATTGAATATCTTGAAACTTATAAATGGTGTAAACAATTCAAAGAAGACAATTGATGCTTCTATCTATTCTGTATTAGTCTATCAAAAATTACAAAGATCAGTAGACTATGCTGCGAATATATCATATCTTTGGTTTCATTTGGTCTATAAACAATCGGTGAAATGCATTTTAAGGGAAATGAGTCAGGGAATCTAGAAAAAAAGTTATTTTTGGTTACAGTGTTGCCAAATATGCTATATTTCCAGTTTAAAACATAAATTGCATTTTTCTCACACTTCGTGCATTTATGTTTTGAAAATGATTATGCCATTGTGTTTCTCAGATAGTTTTACATATAAAAACAGCTTATACATGAAGATAATTTGAGCCAATCTCCAGACGCAGTCATTCGAAGCACAAAAAAAAATACTCAGCACATTTTACGCTATATCTCAGTAACTAAGCAGAATGTCAAAATTCTGAAAACCCCACTTTGTAGAAAATTTTTTGACAAGTAATGTAGCATATCTAACTCAGTTTACCCCAGAATGGCGTTTGTCATAAGAAAGCGCAACAGCGACGATATAGGCTTATGAGTCTATTTATCTATATATTTTAACGGGCGATATGCATCTATGTATTAATTATTTCGGTTTATTCCTTAAAGTTTCAGGCACTAATTTTCGTGAACTCGTTGATTTGTAGTGATGTCAATATTGGGATAAAAACGAAAATTTCAACGAATTAATACTTTTTCACAATGAATCTTTCAAGAACAAACCTATGTTATGTAAATTCATTGTTGGGAGAAACAGCCAAACACTGCTTTTAAGGAACCGCTACCAACACATAGATATATAATGCTAGAACAAACATATAGATAAATAGTACCCTTAAGTTACTCACACTTAACCGTTACACAAGGTTGCAAAAGAAAAACATTTTAAAAATGTTTAATAAAAAATGTTTCTAGAAATGGTAGTACCCCCTTAAGAAAAGTGAAGGTGCTAGCCGATTTTTAGGTGTAATCAAACTTCATGAAACTCAGCTGAAGACACTTAATCACAAAAACATCAATGAGAGCTAAAAAATACTTTTGGTCACCATTTTTCAGTTTGTGACCACGGTGCGGCGTCTCACGCGCACATGCGGCATCTCTCCCGCAATGGCCTTTTTTGTGAAATGTTCGCGGAAATTTGATGAATTTTTAATAAAAATGATTTCATCAATTTTTGAATGGTTTACTTTGATGCAGGATCGATTTTTAGAAATGTGTGACATCTCTCCCCAAATTACCCTATCTGTTCATGCTTGGTCAGGCAGGGGAAAGAGGGGTGTGTGGTGTAGGAGCTATGTTCTTGATGGACAACCCAAGAATTTAATTATTGCATCAAACCAAACAAATGCAGAGAAACCTGGCAGTGCAGGAGGCAAATACATTAACAGGGTCCAAAATATATAGGGGTCCAAATTAGGTTGGTTACCCTAGTACTAGTAATTTTAACATTGACCCCCAGACCAATCAGACGCATGAGATGCTAATTGGCTAGTTAAGGTGACAATGAGCGCTGTTTTTCTTCACCCGTCCGGGTGGCGCGACGCGCTCAGAGGTCACTGCCGATAACATTTTTTTTTTGCACAAACTGGTAATCCTACCCGCCAAAGTTCCAACTTCAAATCGTACTCTGGAGAGGTGGAACGTGGTTGAAAGCGATCAGCAAAAAATTAAAATAATGATTATGCGAAAAAAATACAGCAAATGAAGACCTAACAGCCCTCAAAACCGCGCCAGGTTGCGTACGCAGTTTGGTACAACTTCAAAGCGCCTGTTGAATAATTGAAACATCTATCAATTAGAATATTCTTGTTGTGTAGAATAATTTCCTCTCAAGTGGAACGTAGAAGAAACCGGTTGCGCATAGCATTATGACGTTTGGTGATAATTGCATTCTTGGATGTTGGACAGCCCAAAGATGCATATTTTTTGACGTGCAAAGGTTATGAGGCTTGAAATTTGATTGTTTAATATTTTTTTCGTGAATCAAATTTCTATTAAATTTACTACTTCAGACAATTAGGTTCTTTGCTGGCACAGTTAACCTCACTTTTCTTGACAGTTCGCTTGTACTGTTTACATGGACTTAGAACAATTTGTGGACGACTATATTCGCTCGAAGCACATCGTAAAGAATTTTTCTAAGTCCATGTAAACAGTACAAGCGAACTGTCAAAAATGAACACTCAGTTCATTTGTGACGTCAGCGTAAAGTATTTAATTTTATCCTGAATGTATGCCGTAGTCAACACTAGTTCGCTTCAAATGAATGGCGAGCCTGTGATGGTATCGTGACCTCTTAATTAGCACTAGGATATTCACGACCTCTATGTTTTTCATTATTCTCGTGACCGAAATTTTCCTCTGTTTGCCTTTCTCTTTCCTTTTTATTATTGATTATTCTAATCCTAAAAATACCATCTGTCGCTAAAGGAATCGATTTAAATCAAAAGCGTGGGGAGGTGTCCCACGATTGAACACATCAAGTAGGGTAATATAAATGTCAGTCACGACACACATTTGCTACTATCAATTGTGTGAAAACGATGCTCACCTTTCTGTTTGTTTTACCAGGTAATAGTTCATTTGGCTTCACGTAACGTAATTGAGGTCTTGGCTTCGCACGTGGTGTCCGCCAAAACAATATTGTATCATAACTAATTTCAGTTTTAAAGTCAAAGGATTTTGATTAATACATAAAGACGATGCTGCTAGTCTTAGTCTGAACAGAATCGAGTGAACTGGCTACCTCAGCCAGTACACAAATAGCAAATATTAGACTGATTTTATTATCTATTGCAGTTAGATTATCATTGAAAATAGCACAATAGTTTGATTTATTATTTAAAAAAAAATTAGTAGCATATTTCTGATTATCAGAATAAGCAGCAGTTTCCCGAGGAGAACCGAAAACTTTCTGGTAAATCGACGTCTTGGAGGCAGAGTTAAAAAGAATCGAAGCTCTTTTTTGACGGCTGAAAATGAACCTGTTGAGACTCGCGGTGAATCGAAAAAATATTCATTCACTATTCATCTTATTCATTCAGTTGAATATCGTACAATATATCCATTACACTAATTATTAGGAAAATGTTTTCAAATGCCGATAAAGCATATGAAACGACAATCATCATCGCTTACATTGTGCCAGGGCCTACTTTGATGCGTTTGATTCGTTGCTGCACGGTCGCTTCGTGTAATTAGGTTCTTTACTGACACAGTTAATCTCACTTTTCTTGACAGTTCGCTTGTACTGTTTACATGGATGAATGGGCGGGTTGTTCGTTTGACGTTTTCAGCTGCGTCACTGAATATTGAAAATGAATGCGGCTGAATATGATCAATTTTCATTCAATGAATTTGAATATTTTTAACTCTGTTTTGGAGGCGTCCATCGATTTACCAAGCCCCCTTGTAACTAATATAAGGAACCACCATTGGGGCCAAGGGGCCTGTTGGTGTAAATAAAGAAAATTACAAATTAATGCTGAGAGTGTGTGCACTAGTTTAATAATAAGCATATGTTTATAATCCGTTTTCAGGTTCCGTTTAAGCTCATCGAAGTCGCTCTACCGGCCGGTGCTGTAAAGCCTTCATCTTGAGCGTAGGGCCAAGTTCACGGCGCACATAGTTATCCTTGCGCTCGCAAGCAAAATGGTTCCAGTTAAACAACCAGTTTTGCGCACACATTGCCTGATACCAGCTCAGGGCATTGCCAGTGAGCAAATGCGTCACAGAATTGGGTCAACAACGTATACGTTGTTTTTGTCTTTTCCGGTGCAGCTGATGTGAAAGATAGTAGTTGAACTTTTTTTTACACTTTTTCGTACTAAAAACGATAAAAAATAGGAGCTTGAACTTCGTTTGACAATTCTCGGTGGTTTGTTTACATCCCGCATAAATGAGAACAATAAATGGATAATTTGTATTATTGTTATTTCACAATTTGACATATTGTGATTCGACAATAAACACGCCACACCGTAAATTGTTTCCGTCATTTGGGGTATTGTTTTCAGCCGGATAACAATTTGGGGAATATGGCGTTAGGTTATGTTACAATACAAAAACGACGATTTTTTTTGAACATTTTTTTCGTGGACTATACATGTACAATACCACAAATAGTCGCTTAGTTCCGAGTTTCTACTATTTCTCGTCTAGTTTAAATATAGTTTTCTAGCGAAATACTATACAAATAAAAACATATAAATCAACGGTAGGATTTTGACGAACAATATTGGAAATAGTTATATGTTTTTTGTTGTTTTTGTTACTATACTGGCCATGTCCACCAGAGGTTACTATAATGCAACAATAGCACTTATTGTGAAAATTTCGGTTAAAATGATCAATTTAGCAGAAGCGTGCAGAAACTACTTTATCGACGCTGTCAAAAAGGATAGGCAAAAGTAAAGAATCTTACAATGTTGGTGTTTTCCGCATAGTTTATCAACATTTGTAACGCTCGCATGTAGTTTTAACTATATCGATATTTCATAATCCAGATTTGATTACCTGCCATCTGGAAAGTGTTGACATCAGTGGTACTGCCGCTTTATCCAATTGAGCTATTTCCGCTATCGAGCAAAGAACGCAATTTTCTTCATATTATTGTGTGCTCATCCCACCATCTTGAGCTGGGCAAATCGAAATTAGCTAGTACCGATAATTATGAGTGGCATAATGAATAACCATGACCATAGAAGAATAAAAACATGCCATATCGCATATGGTTGAAACTACCATACAGGATGTGAACTTGTTCAAATATATTTGATAATTTTGAGTTGTTAATTTTATGTCCTACAGAGACAAGTTATCATCAGGTAGTACTAGTACCTTAGATTGTATCATTATTTTGCCTAATTAATTAATCAATTTTTATGTGCTTTTGCCATAAAAAAATTATGTGCATAACATTATGATCATTTATTTTAGCAACCCCGCATAGCTAAAAACCATTTTACATAGTCCAAACAATAAACCTGTGTTGAGGGATATAGTAACCATTAGAGGTGTTGCTTTTCCTACAATATAAACTTAGATTTTATTCAATGAGTATAACAATAGGTAGATCTATATCTATAGAATCTATAGAACTATATCTTCAATAGTAACAAGGAATTGAATGGTTAAATTATAGTAAAACCACAGATAACAGACGTTTAGGCTCGATTTGAATCGTGTGTAAATACCCGCTACTGAGATTCCGAATAAATCAGACGTCTGAAACACGTTTGGCAAACGTTTGTAGATGGCGCAGTGATAAATTCAATGCAGTTAGAGTGCAGCTGTCAAACACGTATAGCAAACAGTTGCGCAGATGGCAATAGTAACACACGGATTTCCAACGTTTGTCAATTTGAAAGTTTACACAGGTTTTTGAAGAAATTTTGTTCTAGCCTAAACGTCTGTTATCTGTGGTAAAACATTATTCAGTACCATATGTGATATTGTACATGTTGATGGCCATGTTAGTGGTTCGAATGTTAAACAAACAATATCTGATATGGTTACGCTAGTAAACAAAACAGTAAATATTATGTGGGATTGTTGAAATATATTATAATGTACAATGACATCCTATCGTGTAAATATTTAGAACATAAAGCTCATTATTTCTATTTCTATCATTAACATAAGGTTGGCCGAAATATTTTTGTAAATTGAGTGAATTACGTATTATCTGGGATTCAACTATTATCTCATATTGTAAATATTTAGAGTACTAATGCAAAAGGTTGAAATGGAAATAATTAATTTATGTTCTAAATATTTACAAGAGAAGGATTCCTAACACATTACAATATATTGCAACAATTTCACATAAGGTCTATTTATTGTATTGTTAATAAGCGAAACCATTTCAGATAATGTTTGTTTAACATTCGAACCATTAACATGACCATCAACATGTATAATATCACATATGGTTACAGTACTGGATACCGTTCTTTTATAATTTAACCATTCAATTCGTCGTTACTATTGGGGATATTGTAGAACTATTGTTATATTCATTGAATAAAATCAAAGTTCAAATTGTAGAAACAATACAAAACTATCAGCTCTAATGGTTACTATATCCCATAATATTGGATTATTGGTTGGACTATGTGATAAATGGTTTTTAACTATGCGGGATGGGAGTTTCTTGAGTTCGAATGTAACAGATGACCACCCGTTTCACTCGAGCTCAAGCAACTGACAAAGTAAACAAACCACCGAGAATTGTCAAAAATGAACTTCATTCATCATGAGTTCATTCAGCAATTGAATACTTTACGGTGACGTCACAAATGAACTAAGTGTTCATTTTTGACAGTTCGCCTGTACTGTTTACATGGACTTAGAAAAATTCTTTACAATTTGCTTCGAGCGAATTTAGTCATCCACAAATTTTTCTAAGTCCATGAAAACAGTACAAGTGAACCACAAAGAACAGACGTCAATCTTCAGCATTCAACTTGTGTAAAATCTCTAACGGTTTCGAAGGTGGTTGGGATATCCAAACCAGGTGCGCTACTGTCATGTTATTTTGTAGCTGAGTTCGACAGAATTGACAGCGGTTATTCCTCTACCCAGTCAAACTAGTCCGGAACTGGTTCGGACTTCCAGCATGAATTCCAGCTCAAATGCATCAACCGATAGAGTCGGAATCGGTTGTTTTCTTTGAGCAAGATTCCATACCGAATCCATTCAGGATTTCGAACCGGTTCCGGAATGGATTTGACGGATAGTTGGGATAGGTTGGTGTGGCGGCGCTAGTGTTTATAGTATATTAATTCAAATGTTTATACATTTTTTTTAAATATTTTTTTTCGATCATGGATGTCTGTTCTCTGTGAGTGAACTGTCAAGAAAAGTGAGGTTAACTGTGTCCATAAAGAACTTAATTCCACCAGCTCAGTAGCTTTCGAAAGAGCACCAGAAATGCATACTGCTCTGATGTAACGTGTTGTTCATCACTGTTGTAATCGTAACAACGAACTGTATTCTATCAAAATACAAATAACAGATCACAAAATCCATATTTAAAACGACGAACCGTGCAAGCGAAGGCACACAAATTGTGAAACTAAAATCCAAAAACTCGCTGATTTAACAACCTTGTTTACTGTCAGAAGTCAACAAACAGATACAATAAACGAGCATCAGACTCCTGAGACCGAGGGTCTGCCTCAAAGGGAAGAAGAGCGTATCCGCATAAGAATAGGAAGAGTCGCAGATTTGACAGACGCGAAACAGATTCAAGATAATCTGCATAAGGTGTATACATGTGTGTACAATAATATTATTGTTGGCAAACACATTGAAAACCTCAAAATGGCAGAAAGCACTAGTTTCTATATTCAAAACTTTATGTTTGAATTAATTTCTTTTTTAATAATTGCTTTTTTTTGGGAAATGAAGTAGTATTTACGCAATGTCGATCTTGCCAATCGTAAAACCAAAACTCTCGCTTTACGAGTGCCTATACCTTCTCTGGTATCATCTTGGGTTTTCATGTCATTTGCAGTTTGACAAGACCAAAACTGACAAGACACAAGACCATAATTTGATGTTGGAACGGTCTATCCCTAAGAATGATTATAGGAAGGGCAATCCCTCGCCTGAGACGCTAAAGCACTATTATCATCGGATTGCTGTCATAATTGGTAAATTTCGATCCTCATCTCGCACAAAACGTTCTCTCCAGTATGCTATTCGAACCTCAAATTTCAAAATAAGAAAATAGGCAAAACTATTACAAAAGCAGACCACCTCATAATGCCGACAAGCAGGATCGTGGAATAAATTAGATATTATCATCGAGAAGACAACTTCATGACATACGGTGAGAATTGTAGTTTCCTCGGTGCCGAAAGGCGTTCTGCATTACCCTCAAAGTGGCCGGTGCCCAACCCAAACAGTCTTACACTAAGTTGAATCTCTCTTTGAAATGACCCTTGAGAGTTTTGGTGTTCTTGGAAAAGTAGGACACTCCATGTTTGAAACTCATCTGCCAAGAGTCTTTAGGTGCAATGTGTCCTGACACGAGGATCGTTAGAGCCACATTCTCTTTGAGCCAAGAGAGCATAATAACTATAGCACTATTATTTCGAATTCATTAGTTCTCACCAGCTTCAAATGAACTTTTTTTCTTGCGGGACATCACGCTTTACTAAAGGTTTGCTGGCGAACACAAATTGTGTCACCGATTTTGAGACTAGCATCAATCCGGCGCTAGCTAAATCCTGGCACTATGTTAGTGTCGGATTTTTATGGGGCAAAGTCAAAACAAAAATTCCATAACTAGCGGACGATCATTATCGAAGAAGATGTAATTAAACGCAAAGCTGTGTCACCGTAGGTCACCCGATACGTTCAGTGCGATTACCATTCAAAATTTTCGCTGACTGGAGCAGGGGATCCTCCAAACATGCGACCCCGTCGTTCAGAAGATCCTCTCGTAACAGACGTGAATCGATCACCACATCGTCGATCTCAACTTTGTGAGCGGGTATGTAGTCAGGGTAACCCTTCATAGACAGAATATCACCATTTTAAGCTTACCTGGGCTTTCTTCATCAAATCGAAACCTTTAATGACGAATTTTGCTCTACATTCATAAGCTGGGTCTTGTAAGAAATGTTTTTTTATTAACGAGCTTCTCTTCAAGGGCGGGTATAGCGTAGTTGGTAAATCGAAAATGTAGCTCACTTGGGTTGCTAACCCTAATGCAAAAACCTATACAGTAAAAACCCGTTTTTATCAGCCCCTTGGTGAATTTTAGGCTGATAAAACAGGGACATTCATAAAATCGGGACATACATTTTTCTTTCTTTTTTAGAAAACGAAGCTCTTAAAGTATTCTTCTTTAGTCCCTAGATATAGCCTCATAACCCTTTCTGATTATTTTGTTTAAATTTCCCTTAAGGGGGTCTAACAGTGCAAAATTCATAAAAAATATAAATACGCTCAGGAAAGGATTTACTCGAATTCAAGTTGTTTTGTCTGCTAGAGCCCATCAAACTACCAACTATCATTTTTCATACGAAGCTGATAAAATGGGGGGCTGATAAAATCGGAGGCTGATAAAATCGGGTCTTCACTGTATAATCGATATAAAAAACACTTCCACGAACACACTAAATTACTGTAAGAAAATCAACCAAAGTAAAAAAACAATGGGGCGCAAAGCTGAGACGTTACGGCCCTGATTGTTTGAAACACACATAAATACAGAATATTTTCGTATATCGACAAACTGAGTTGATTGATACACGGCTTTCGGCCCTTTGAGTCACTGTTGGAAATTCACATTTCGGAGTTCATAACCTTTCTTTATATGAGAGAGGCAAAAAACAGGTCGACAATGCAGTTATCCATATCTTAATAACGGAACTTGTGAATCATAATCATATTAGGGTAAATAATCTATTTGGGCATAATTAGGGATTATTTGGTTAATTACTCGGAATACAATGGAACTCCTGTTTGAGCACAACGAATCCTCTATTTTAACTTGCTTCCCATCCGGATGTTGGTCCTTCCAATTGAATTTAGTCGATTTAAAACCTGTCCAGTAATTATTAAGACTATTGAATACACGTACACATTCACAAACATTCGCCCAATTCGTCGATTGGTATACAGGACCCGCA
Source organism: Topomyia yanbarensis (assembly GCF_030247195.1). Classification (NCBI taxonomy): domain Eukaryota; kingdom Metazoa; phylum Arthropoda; class Insecta; order Diptera; family Culicidae; genus Topomyia; species Topomyia yanbarensis. Next base: position 27,203,469 of record NC_080670.1, on the reverse strand, counting down.
TCCATGGGCCTCGAGCCTTCTTTAAAAGTTTGATGGGTTTCTCTACCTTTCGTTTAATAAAGTTAAAAATGTTAACAATCATGCGTCTCCTCAAACTCCCGGTGAGATGGACATATGATACAACAACCAACCTGCCATTCCTACCTCCTTATTTCGTATGCGTTCCGCCAGATCCACGGCCGATATCTCCAGCATCTCATTTCGGATCTCCGGGAAGGGCGTTTTCCGCCGAGGACCTCCAACAAACTTAATCAGTGGCAGCAGCACGACGTTTAAAACCCGCAGCAGAACGCCGAGCATTCGTAACCAAATATTCATTTTTGTTTCCTACTTGCAATTCCACTTCGTCGTTCGAAAGTTAAGCGCACTGTTTGAGCGATTCTCGCAGCTCATCAAACTTCGCACTTTCCGAGATAACTGACGCGCGCTGTGTTTGTGTTCTAACGGAAAAGTTTGTTTCCTGCAGCACGACTATTTACTACTAATTCAGCGATCCGAAAGGTCGTACGCTATACACCTGTGCAGCCTAGTTGCCCAGTTAGAGAAGGTCGTTTAGTTACAACGACTTGGCGTTACATATTACAGCACAATCCCTGTAGACTGCCGAACGTCACACTATAACACTTCGAGATTACTGCTTTTAACGACCTGACTGATGACTGGTTTTATGCCTTGGTCTACTGATTCTATCAATGTTTCCACGGGCCTCGCTATAGTTAGATCGGTTGTGCTCGAGAACCACTCACGCTCTCGTTGCTGTTAATCTAATCAGATTAGAACCGGCCTCTTCCAATTCTATCAATCGACTCCAAACATTAGCACATACTAGGTACTGATGTTGTTAATGATGATGATGTACTAGTTACGCGAACCGCGAGTAGATTTGAACGTTAGATAGTGACAAAAAATAAATTCACTGTACTCGCTTAGGCGGGGGTGGACCAACAGCAACAGCAGCAGCAGCCGGTCAAGAATCGGAACCGAGCCGTTCGCTGTCCAGTGACATACTGAGTGAACGCGTAATTGCACACCGCAAACACTGATTGCCCCAAGAAAGGCAAAGTAGCCAGCAAGCATGTACTACGCATCGTCAGGTCAGTTATTAGGAATACATATTGTACGTACATTACAAACACACACACACTACCACCACCGGCAAAAGATTCTCGATTCTCGACGGCGCGCTCGGTGACGAGAAGGCGCTCATCGCGCGCGCTCGCACATGTGCGACGACTAAGACGTTCAATTAATTTGCTTGCATACTATAGTAACTACTAAATATGAAACAGGATGATAAACGATGAAAAGTGTGCTTTGGTAGCATTTCTGGAGCTAGCCGGCTGTGACGAGGCGATTTTATTATCACTTTTACTTGTGCCGGGGTGCATCAAAGTGCGCCTCTGGCTTGATAGTGTATACATCGGTGAATGCATGGCTTGTTTGACGCGGGGATGGTATCAAACGGTTTTGCTTTTGTGGTCATTGCTGAAACTATTGGTTCATTCACGGTTACCGATTTGTCGTTTTGAACTTTATTTGTTCGGTTACTTGTGATATTTATATTGGATCATAAAGCAAGCAAAAACAGAACTGTAGAGATGAAGGGATGAAGGGAAATGAGGCGCTAAGAAGATACATGCTAGGGATATATTCAAATATAAAATAGTAAAAGTACGCTTTTTTCAAAAGGTTCCTCTATGTTACAATTTCATATATTATTATTCGAGTGTCCAAGTGAATTATGTTACAAAAATAACTAAGTATCTTTTTCAAAGAAATAAAAAACAACTAAATATCTTCACTGCATGTGGGTGTAAGACATATAGATTGAAGATATGATGACCAATCCACAAAATATCACAATTTACATTTACAGGTGGATGTTTTTGAATAAAATAGGGACTTCTTAGTATTCAATTCGATTAAGTATAGGTGCGAACAAAACAATAAAACTACTGCACATTTTTGTTTACGCCACTAACATTCACGCTATGATAAAGACGACGCCATCTAGCGGCGGGCACCAGTACTGATGTGCTAATAAGCGTAGCGAGGTCTCATTTTTGCGCCCCTTTGATGTTAACTATGGCTTACTCATTCAGGTCAGTCTTTCGAACATTAATTTAGTGTCTACAGAGTTTATAAAGCAGATCATAATTTCAGCGCACGTCTTAGGCTAGCACAGTAGATACAAAACACTAGATCAGGATTGTCGCTGGCATCAGTGGCAGGAACATCATTGTTTTGATTGTTTTGATTCCAAAAAAAAAATAATCCTCTATCGTTGTTTCATAGCGACTAATCATTTTTGTTTCTTTTAGTCAGCAAAACAATGGCCATTCTTGACTAATATGTTTTCACTAATTAGAATGCACAAATTGTCTAAATCTGTACTGTATTTTGATAAATTTTCATTTCCTTGTACGGTGTATACAAACTCTTTCATTTCATAACAATAACAGTCAAAAATTCAGTCTATTCTCAACAACCAGAGGTATCAGTCACAATACCAGTGTGCTCTCTGCTGCTACCCAAGCCAGCGCAAACAGTTGCTTTTCTCTTGTGTGCATTGTCTGAAGAACAATGGAAACCATTACTATTATTCCTGTGTGGTGATCTATTAAGATGACTGAGTCTCATCAACAAAATGTGATTCTTCGGGCTAACACGGTGGCCATTGACTTCCGGTCTTTCCGCGTAAGACCGAGTATTGGTGATCTGGAACATTTGCTGAAGGTGAAAATGCAGCTTCGGTTTTCGGATGTCAGCTTCATCCAGTTGGAGCACGTTAGGCACGCGGTGCTGATAACGTTCAACAAATTCGCCCAGGCGAAAAGATTCATTTCGCAAAACAACTTGAAACACGTGCTGGATTGTGACACCGCTAAAATTAAGATCCTTGTGTATATGGATAACGGAAACGTGGAAGTCAACTTACATGATTTGGCACCACGTACCTGCAAAGTGGTCATTAAAAGATTCATGTCGTGTTTCGGAGAAGTGGAATCCATTGCGGAGGATACGTGGAGGAACTACTTTCCAGGTATTGCAAATGGTGTTTTTGTGGTGAGAATGCGGGTAGACCAACCCATTCCCTCCTACCTTACCCTGCAGTACACAATAGAAGGGGGTGATACCATTATACAGCGAACTCTATGTACATATCAAGGACAAATTAACACGTGCCAGTTCTGTAAACAAACGGCACATTACGGACAACCCTGCCCAGAAACTGCTAAGAAAAACTCATCTACAGAAAGGAAAAGCAACACTCAGTCTCCAATATCATTCCCTGAGCCACAAACGGATGCCAAATTTATGGCTGCTGTTCAAGCAATAATGACAACTGCGAAAGCCGCGTCAAGTACCACAAACTCAACAGCTAATTCCATCAATGAGGGAGCTACTAGCAATGACGGAGGGTTCACGCTCGTGACCCGAAAAGGAAAGAAGTTAGGAAAAACACCTGATCGCGAACATCAAGGCAGTAACCCCGATGATGACCCGGACATGTGCGACGACGACAGAGTTATGAAAGACCCACATGATACAGTTGACGTGGATGCAAATATTTCCCCGACACGAAAATGGATCTCCGCGCGCAATGGCAAGTCGCGCGTACGGGATCGATCTTAGTATTATTTATTTATATTTTTTATTGTTTACATCATGTAAATATATAAAAGACCCACGGCTCCGTTAAGCTAACGCCTTGAGCCGTGCCAAATAAACGAATTAAAAAAAAAACAGTCAAAAATTTACACCGAGAAAATTCATTATATTGAATATATTGATTTCACACATAATTTTTTGCAATTTGTAGTAGCACATAAAATTACCTGTCACGCATAGATATAATGTGAAAATTAATGAAATTATAATAGTATGCCACATAAAAATTCGGTCTTGAATGCATAAAAATCACAGCAGAATAAACGAGACTGAAATGAAAAATAGGCAAACTCTGCATTTTACTAATTTGAAGTTCAAAGTTCAAAAGTTTGTGGTTACAAACAGGCCATATTTCTCTGCGTGTACCAAAAGTGCGGACCAAACACTTTTACTAGAGAGACTTTCGATACTTTGACAGATATATACCAGAAGCAAAACAAACATGTTCCGAGGCGAATACAATGGGAACACCAGCGACAATCCTAATCTAGTGTTCTGTATTTACTGCTAGCACCGTTGGCGAGGGTAAACCCGGCCAACAGCATGCGGGCCTGCGCAAATAAAATGTAATTATAAAAAGTTGCGGCATTTGTCAACGCTGCCAGCCATCTCTGGTTGAGTATCTGGGAGACAACCCAACCGGTAAGTGCTGTAAAATTAGAATGTCCCTGAAGAAAAATTTCAGGTTCAAAGAATAAACAATTTCACATAGATAAGCGAATACAACAGATTTTTTTTTTCTTTAGATGCGTCAGCACAACTGAGCCGTGGATCTTTTAAGTTTTTACAGTAAGTAAAACGAAAAAATACTGCCAGATCTTGTCAACGCAGTTTGCTGCTGCGTGATGAGATCTTTTTCCTTGGTGGTGAGGCATTAGATGCATTAACCGTCGCAGCTTGAGGGTCATTTAGTCTGCCTTCTATCGCGTTATCGTTCACGTCCATGTCATCATCAGTACTGCTTTCTTGCAGTTGACGGTCAGAAATTCTTAGGACCGGTGGTATCCAACGGGGAAAAACGATCGAAATGGTGAGTGAAGTTAAGCAATCATGTGAAAAAATTCCCCCAGAGGCGAAATTCGAACTCGCAACCTTTGAGCCTCTTATTTGTTTCTTGTTTTTACGGGTTAAAGTTGTAAATCCGTCATTATAGGCATTGTTGATGCTAGTTGTTGGTTTGTGAGCGGCAGAATTAGCATGTAGAGGTCTGCTCGGGATATGTGACCAGTGTTATTTGCTTATAGTTTACGCCATCCTTCAGTGACTTGCAGTCATGTAAGAAGATACTGGTTAGGTCACTCGCATCCTGTACGTTGGGAATACCGGTGAAAAAGTTTCAAGTTGACGTTTTTTGCACTTTAAAGTCATTTGGCATCAAAAATACGAGCTCAATTTTGAAATTTTTCCCCATTTGAACAAAAAAAGAGCAAAAAATTAAATTTTTGTTAATTTTTTTTCGGAATTGCATCAAATCTCGCGTTTCATGCATTTTAAAGTCATTTGGCATAAAAAATACAAATTCGATTTTGAAATTTTCCTTTACTACCCCCTTTGAACAAAACCAGTCCAAAAAAGTCAATCTTTGTTAAAAGAATTTTCGAGTTTACATCAAATCTTGCCGTTTTATGCATTTTAGTCATTTGGCATCAAAAATACGAGTTCGATTTTGAAATTTTCCTTTACTACCCCCTTTGAACAAAACCAGTCCAAAAAAGTCAATTTTCGCTAAAAAATTTTTTTTCGATATTGCATCAAATTTTGAAATTTTCCCCCTTTGAACAGAAAAAGTCCAACAAAGTTAATCTTCGTTAAATTTTTTTTCGAGATTACATCAAATCTCGACGTTTCATGGATTTTAAAGTACCGTAAAACGGGGGAACATTGATCAATTTTTCTACATTTTGTCGAATAACTTTCTTCAAATCAGGTAGATGTACTGCCCATAAAAGCATGAGTCCCATATTGAAAAACAGCAAGCCGAGAAAAACACTATTGAAGATTTACATTATCATTGAGACTTATGGATGGGACAACCATGTTTTGGTATTTTTTCGGTATTTTCATAACAAACCTGATAATCTTATTTGTTCATTGTGATTCGGTGGTGATACATAATACAATCCAACAGATAACTCATTTTCGTCAAAAATCCATATGGAACTCTTATGCTTTTATGGGCAGTGTAACTGTTTGCATTTTTAAAACAAGTACCCATAGATTGAAAACGTGTAAATTGTTTGGTAATTTATTTTGTTTTGCTATAAAAATAAAATAAATTTGTTAATTTTCATTCGTTGTTTTCGGGGTAACCTTGATCAGCAAAATATATCTACCGAAAAAAGAAATAACGCTCCAAATGTTGTGTAAATTGCATATCTGCAGGAGATTTTATGGCATAATATTATGTCGTCTCGTAAGAAAACAAAATTCCCTGGAAGGATACGGCCGACTTTTATCGATCTTTTTCGGGAAAATAGCTGAAATAAAATAGTTAGCAATAAAAATCTCGGATTTTTTCAATTAATTATTGGACAAAAATATTTAGGATTTCTAAAAAAGTGATCAGTTTTGTTGAAGTTGGTTGATTTCATAAATATACAAGGAATTGTTTGAACAGATTGGAACGATGCATGAAAGATGTATTATTTTCAATTTGAATTTTGTTCATAAAACGTACATTAAATGACAAAATAATCGTTGCCGGTAGATGCTGAAGATGTTTAGAATATGGTTTGTATTTTGTTTCGATGATTTTGTTGGAGAGAATCATCTTATCGTACGTTACTGAAAAAAGTCTCATTTGATCAAACTTACCCCGGTGATCAAAGATACCCCGTTTTACGGTTATTTGGCATCCAAAATACAAATTCGATTTTGAACTTTTCCTTTACTCCCCCTTTGAACAAAAACAGTCAAAAAAAGTTAATTTTCGTTAAAAAAAATTTTTTCGAGGTTACATCAAATCTTGACGTTTTATGCATTTTAAAGTCAGTCGGCATCAAAAATACGAGTTCGATTTTAAAATTTCCCCCCCTTTGAACAAAAAATGTCCAAAAAAATTAAAATTCGTTAAAATTTTTCTTCGATATTACATAAAATCTTAACGTTTTATGCATTTTAAAGTCATTTGGTACTAAAAATACAAATTCGAATTTAAATTTTCCTTTACTCCCCCTGTTGAACAATAAAGGCCAAAAATACAATACAATACAATACAATACAATACAATACAATACAATACAATACAATACAATACAATACAATACAATACAATACAATACAATACAATACAATACAATACAATACAATACAATACAATACAATACAATACAATACAATACAATACAATACAATACAATACAATACAATACAATACAATACAATACAATACAATACAATACAATACAATACAATACAATACAATACAATACAATACAATACAATACAATACAATACAATACAATACAATACAATACAATACAATACAATACAATACAATACAATACAATACAATACAATACAATACAATACAATACAATACAATACAATACAATACAATACAATACAATACAATACAATACAATACAATACAATACAATACAATACAATACAATACAATACAATACAATACAATACAATACAATACAATACGCTTTAAGCACTCTTTTGCAGAAATTGTGCTATCCTGGCTCAGGAAAAGTGCGACTCTGACGACCCTTTTGAGGACATCTTTCACTGCTCCCAAAAACTATATGCAGATAAGATTCCTTGTACATACAAGATGTTTTCTCTTGAGAGGCCGTCAAACTAGAAAAACTCTAGAAAGAGAACTGCGGAGATTCCATTTTGGATCGATTGGATTCGCGTTTAGCTGTCAAAAACGAATCCAATCGAACATTGCCTATCCTTATAACATAGGACGTGTTGCCATACTATGCCGGGGCATACGTTGCCAAAAATGCTGTTTTTCTCTCCGCAGTTCTCTTACTAGAGTTTTTCTACGTCAAACATAATAGTTCGAGATCGCGCTGTTACAAAGCCGATGCAAACAATTTATGGTCTTGAAAATTTGAGATCAAACAAAGAGTTTCTAGAGCTTCCAGGAACATTTTAACCAAGGATTAAACTTGCAGGGCGCTCAGCCAGAAATCATTCCTTTCCTTAACAAACTGAAACAATATATAAAGACAAATATCCGATGGGAATGTTAGGAAAATAAGTTCAAAATTTAGCCCGCATGATTCACCCCCCACAATAGTCTAATTCACCACTGGTTGAAGACCACTAATATGGTATCGAAAATTTTATTTTCTGCCAAAGAACAGTTTTTAATAAAATATCTAACGAAAGAAGGCGAATCCTAATAATATATTTAATAATATATTTATTGTACGTTTGTTTCAAGTTTGTTAGGTTCACACCATTTCGCGGTGGTATTGAAAGATTAAACACTACAGTCTTTACTTACTACAATTTGAAATGTTACGTGCGAAAGTTTACTCGCATGTGAAGGAACCGTTAGTTTCAACCAGCAAGGTAGTTAATTTATTTTAGCTGCCTCGCAACTCTAGGTGAATGGCGCGTATAAAGCAAGGACAAGCGAAGTAATGTTTTGAGCCCAATGTGCTCGCCAAGTTCATGGCCATTTCAACGCCACAGCTCTTGTTTTGCCAGACTTCGGTCTACCTGATGATTAGGATTAGTGTCCAACGGAAGCTAGCTATCTTAGTATTTATAAAACTTTTTTAAAAGCTTCATCAATAAAAAGGGTACACTAACACTACAAAGCATTTTTATATTTATTGAATTGGTAATTCGGAGTGATACTTCACACGGTAGGGTAAACAATTAATTATACATGCGTGTGGAACAATCGTTTTCCACCTTTCGCCTCCAGACGCCAGTAACGCAAGTTAACGAATTTTAACCACTTGACTAAGCAAGCAATACCAATTGATCAATGTTTGAACACAGTCAATTTGTTGATGAGCAAAGTTTACTACCGGGATGGTATCGCGAGTACAATGATCTCCGCGGGATGGAGTGATCCGTAGAGATAAACAAAACAAGCGGAAGATGGTTGGTAACCAGGAAGGTTAGCAGGATCGACATGCGTGTGGTTTGCCTTTTAAAGGTTAATTTCCGTGCGTGCTGTTTAACGGAAAACCAGAACGAGTTCAGCGTGCAATTATTGTGCGTTTGTTATCGATTGTATCAACATAGTATCAACATCAAGATAAATAGGGTAATGTGCCTATTATGTGTGCAAAAATAAGTTCAGGTTATATTCTTCATTAGTTATGCAAACATATCTAGAACTATAGGCTAGATCTAACTTGTTATTAAAATAAATTACCTTCTTCAAATAACTACGGTACGCTCTTCGACGCCTTCCCTGGTGCGATTCTTTTCGTCTTCGTCATGGTATAAAATGTTACGCGGAAACGTTCTTCTAAGAGTGCCACTAATCACATCTCCAATGCGTCTATCACGGGACTTCGACACCTCTTCAATCGTTTATCGCACCTGTTCGACTTGTAATAATTGACATTTTTTTATTGAGGGTTTTAACCAAATGGTCATTCGTCCTGTTCCCGAAGTCAGAACAAACACCGCATTATTCGCAATTCAAAGGTAAGTATTCTAATTTTTACATATATTTTCAGTGTTTTCCTTCTTTTAACAGGTTTCTGATTTGCCGTAGAAGGACGATTCCAGCACAGAGAACAGACATCCATGATCGAACAAAAATATTTAAAAAACGTGTGTAAACCAGCCCCGTGAAAACTGTTTGTTGCCTGAAGCTGCCACCAAATGCCAGTAGCGCTAGCTACGTTTCAAATGTTCAAGGTATGTTCACATGAACTGTATAACACTGTTTAAAAGTTGGAATCAAAACAAGTAATTAATAACAATATATGAAAATTCACGCTTTTTCTTGCATCGCTTCTTCTCCACAAAATCCGAACGCTTTAATAACCTGAGTACCAGTTAAGCACATCAAAATGAAGTTTGTTTGCATTCGAAAAGTTTCAGGTCGAGTTAACAACATTGGCTCGCAGCAATGTGAACGTTGCTTAAAGCGCGTTCGCTGTCATTTTTGACAACAAGCCGAGCCAGAAAGCCAGTTTATGTTGGCTTCACTCATTTTTCAAAGAAACGTCAAAACATTCACCCTCTTGGTGTAAACATTTGAATTATTATAGGTTAAACACTAGCGCCGCCACACCAACCTATCCCAACTATCCGTCAAATCCATTCCGGAACCGGTTCGAAATCCTGAATGGATTCAGTATGGAATCTTGCTCAAAGAAAACAACCGATTCCGGCTCTATCGGTTGATGCATTTGAGCTGGAATTCCGAACCGGATTAGTTTGACTGGGTAGAGGAATAACCGCTGTCAATTCTGTCGAACTCAGCCACAAAAAAACATGACGACAGTAGGGCACCTGGTTTGGATATCCCAACTACCTTCGAAACCGTTAGAGATTTTTCACAAGTTGAATGCTGAAGATGGACGTCTGTTCTCTGTGGTAATATATTCATGTAAGTATATAGTTCATAGTTTCAAGGATGTACAATATATAATTAATTGCTTCCTACTGCAAATTTACTGCGTGGCTAACTGTACGGTTCCGATACCGAGTATAATTGAGTTCTACAAGATGACGATTTGCTTGGGGCGGATCTAGCCGTCCACAAAAATTTTTTAAGTCCATGTAAACAGTACAAGTGAACTGACAAGAAAAGTGAGGTTAACTGTTTCAGTAATGTACCTAATTTTCGGTGGTTTGTTTACTTCGTCAGTTGCGTGAGTGCAAGCCAGCCTCCTGCTAGGCAGCCATTTTGTACTAGCCAACATCTGCCTTTGTTAAAATCAAAACAATCCAATGCTATTGCAGGGGCGACGTGGGCCTAGAAGCAGCTAGGCCCATCGTATGTTGACTCCTGTCAAAGTCTGTATATCTCCATAGCGGATGACAGGAATGATACCCCCCTGGTGCAAGCGCAACGGGTGCTCATCTGTCACATTCGAACTCACGTAACTCCCATGTAAACAAACCACCGAGAATTGTCCAAAAAAAAGTTCATCCGGCTCATTTTGTGGGGTTATGCCGGTACAGACTAAATATATTTTCACCTCGCTAACTATATCACTGCAATTTTGTTGACTAATCGACCTATTGTGGATTCCGTCTGTCAAGTATGTCGCTCGCACTGCCCGGTTCGTGACGTTATGCTACACGCAAAAATAAAACAACCAACAGAATAAGTTCTTTTAACGTAAATTTAGGTACTTTTGAGTTGTGCGTCGCTTTCGCACTTATTAGTGTTGTCAAAAACAAAACGAGAGATTCGACTCAGTCGAGGTCTTCCGTGCAGTAAGGTACTTTTGAGTTGTTTCGGGTATACTCAAAATTAGGTAAATTCAACTTAAATTTAAGTAAATTAAACTCAAGGTTGAGTTATGATTTTTGCCGTCATTAAATGGAAACTACCTTCAACACGGTTTACCTAATTTTACCTTCCTGCACGATACCACGACATCCCGGTCAAACCATTCGTAATCCTGAATGGAGTCAGTATGGATTCCAAATCAAATGCAACAACCGATTCTGAGTCGGAATCGGTTGTTGCATATGATTTGGAATCCATAATTACTCCATTCAGAAATCCGAACCGGTTCCGGAATGAGTTTAACTGGGATTGAGTCAAAAGTACTCAATTTTAGGTAGTTTTTCGGTGGCGTGTAGTGAGGGATCGGTCAAAAGAGACCCCATATTTCAGTCCGTGAATACATGGAGACAGTAGCGCTTTGCTCCCTCTAGTAGTTATAATCTCTTTTGATCGGTCATTTTCCAGTCACCAAATTTTCTGGCAGAGACCGCTCTGCTAGATTTCTGCCAGTCTTGGTTTGGCAGTCCTGTCAGATTTTTGCGCGTATCCTGTCGGGTTAGTTGAGCTAGGGCGAACTCGGTTTCGCTCGCGTTTTCTGGCAAATTTTGACAGGAACCGAGCAAAACCCTGGCATAACTCAGAAATAAACCGTGCAAAGATCCTGGCAATTCCTAGTACAAATCGAGCAAAAACTCTGACAAAGATGTGACAGGAAACGTGCAGAGATCTTGGCCGTACATTTCTGAGTGGATTCTGAATAAAAATGAGCAGCATCGGTTGGTTCAACTGCTTCTGTCAGAAACGGTTATTACATTTGAGCGAATTCGTTGCCAGAATTCTCGCACAAATCGCGCTAAATGCTCGCAAAAACTTAACTTTCTGCTTGCCACGGCGACTGGGACTAGTCTTGCTTTATAAGCGACTATAGTACCGAATTGATGCTATTTTACGGCTTAGTGGTTACTTGGGTATGCTAAAAATAACGGATCTGGTTGGAACAATGCACTATTTTTGTGTAAAAATACGCACATTGTCCAACACGGTTTATGTTCATGCTTTTCGGTGTAATAGTAGATGCAGGGAAATGTGAAAAGTAGAAATGCCAACGTCATAATATGTGTACACAGTTTTTACAGATCATCAGATCATGCTACGACATGAAATATTAAAAGGAATCGTGTATAGTTAAGTCATTAAGACATATGTTGCTTTTGATTTTTTTCCGAAACAGCTGAAGTTGAAGAATTGAAGATAAGTAATAGAACTTTTTTCACTATTTTGTATGGAAAATAACAAATAAAAATATTTTATTAAATTGAATAATTACGACCACACCTTTCATTGAAATACCTTGAACCCTTTCCTTTTATACACGGTAAAAAATTCTCACGTTGATGGAAAGTGATTTGCAGTTGATTTCGCGCTACTTGCCCAACATTTCAATGCGATGTGTCAATCCGTTGAAATGGATCATTTCAAAGCACTACGAAATCAACAGCAGATCACTTCCATTTGAAATGTGTTGCACATTGCTTCTAATAGATCTTGCATTTAACTATATACGTATTCCTTACCGTATATCCCATTATGGATTACCTGAGAACAAATAATTACATAATAAATTAACCACAAGCAAAATATACAATACTCACGTTCTACATTACTTTGGAAATGAAAATTTTCCATTTTTGCTCCTATTTCCGAGCATACGTTTGTAGTCGATTAAAGACTTTAGTGTTTTGACACTTGTAATTAATAATGGAACCACTCAAATTCAATAGATTAGTACAGTGGTGCGAATTCAACGGATATTCATTTCAATTTAAAGATAATTTCTATTAAATAGCTTTCAAAGACCAGGTCATTTGATACGAGTTATAAATCCTTAGAAAATCAATGCTAAATCACTTCAATTGTTAGTGATACATGATAAACGGATTCAAGTGCAACATCATTTGAATTAGACGTGCCAATTTTTTACCGTGTAGCTATAGCTGGAATAACTGTCGAAATTGCTAACACATGTGGCTAAATTCAATGTCAAGGAAGGAAGACCGATAGTGTGAAACGAGAACGTGTTCACATTTTTGTAAAAAAAATCAATTAAAAATTATTCTGAATTTTTAAGGGTTGAACATATATAGTAGGGTGGGGCAAAATGATCGTTTTTTCAGCACAGCACTTTTTTGGTTCCTTTTGTGGTCCCAAACAACTGTGCAAAATTTGGGGTCGATTGGTGTTGACCCGGCGTAGCGCATTGCGTTTGAAATTTGTATGGAGATTAGTATGGGGAAACCTACATTTTTGCATTTTTAATTCTACAGACTACAATTCTTCCTGTAGTATGCCAACAAATAGATAGAAGTGTAGTCCAGGATATGCTGAACAACTTTGCCGAAGGATGTATGGTGTTAGAATGTTTCTAAGCCGAGTTATAGCTGTTCAAAGTTCAATACATCGAATTAAATGCCAAAAATCATTTTTATTGCCAACACTGCGGGTGTACCTATGGTATTTCATATAGCATTCCAAAATAACATTATTTATTTTAGATTTACCACATTGGTATGTTTGGATGAATTATTCAAAAGCCTTAGCTCAATTCCATGAGGTAGTTGAGCAATAGGGCGTAATGAGGGGTGATGGGGGGGGGGGGGTCTTTAATATGTAGAAATTCGAACTGAAGTGTTGTCGAGTTGGAATGTTCAGATGAATTATTTCAAAACATTTACACATTGTCCTACGCATAATAGTAACGATGAAATAAAACATACTGTATCCATTTGCCTTGACTTTTATCAATAGAAGTTATGTTACAGACTGAATCAAATGATGTCGAGTTGATATGTCAGAGGATTGTATTTCGGTATAATACGCATGATTTGATAGCATGCTCATTTCTATGCTATTCGATCACGAGGCGTGAAGCTAATTTCTGGATTTCAACATAAAATCTACTAGATCCCTACATCAATTTTTGCTTCAGGTATTTGAGCAGCATCGAAATGAGCATCCCATCAAATCATAGTGCGCATTAAACTGAAATATAATCAATGCAATCCTCTGACATATCAACTCAACATCAATTGATTCAGTCACTACACCCTATTGCTCAACTACCTACGCTCATGAAATTGAGCTAAGGCTTTTGAATAATTCATCCAAACATACCAATGTGGTAAATCTAAAATATATAATGTTATTTTGGAATGCTATATGAAATACCATTGGTACACCCGCAGTGTTGGCAATAAAAATGATTTTTGGCATTTAATTCGATGTATTGAACTTTGAACTGCTATAACTTGGCTTAGAGACATTCTAACACCATACATCCTTCGGCAAAGTTGTTCAGCATATCATGGACTATACTTCTATCTATTTGTTGGCATACTACAAGAAGAACTGTAGTCTGTAGAATTAAAAATGCAAAAATGTAGGTTTTCCCATACTAATCTCCATATAAATTTCAAACGCAATGCACCACGCCGGGTTAACACCAATCGACCCCAAATTTTGCACAGTTGTTCAGGACCCCAAAAAGTACCAAAAAAGGGCTGTGCTCGGTTGAGGCGGCTATGATTACGTTTTTCCATATAACAATGCCCCACCCTAATATATAGTTATATTTATGGCATTTTTCGCTTGAAACTGAAACTAAGTCAGGTTCTAACCCAACCGCTGTCAGTTCATACATTTTGACAGCAGGTGGGGTTAGAACCTGACTCAGTTTCGCTTCAAGCAAAAACGACATTAGAAAGATGAGCGCTATCGGTTTATGAAATAAAAAGCGAATTTTATTTTCCATTTAATGACCCAATTCAAAAACTCACCTCTGCTTCGCACATTCTGATCTACCGCTCACTAACTATATTCTATTGTTTTGTCGGTGGCTGCCCAAGCGTTGGTTGAGGAGGTAAACTTGTTGCTTCTTTGTTGCAACCTCTCTTGCGGCCAAGAGGAAAGAGGGAAGGAAGGAGGGAAAGGTAGAGTGACAATTTGTTACATGGGGGAGGGGGAGTCAATTTTGGGCAATTTTTGCGTTACGTAATTTATGGATGGTACCATAGCGTAAACAACGTGTGACGAATCAAAGACTCTCGTTGGATCCTTTTCTTGGAAGATACAAGGAAATTCTCATGTTTTCTTCTACAAATTACACTTTTTTCCAGTCGTCTGCTCGTATTTATTACAAAAACAGTCTTTTGGTAGGCTCTGAGTTACGCTTTGTATTACGTTTTCCCTACCCTCACTTGTACTCCCAGCGTTTTTTTGTTTGTTACTTTAATACGATAAATACTTTCATTGTGCAGTATTGTATCCATTCACGACTTTATCGTAGAAAATATATAAATTTATTCTCCCGAGAGGAGCAAGAAATACCTGAATGCTTACGTTCTATACTGTACTGTAAACCGATTGAAGCAGTTAATTTGATGTTTCGTCTAAAATAAATCACCACAATATCATCATTATCATCTCTCACTAGCCCAGCTTCCGGGAGGGCTGCAAACTTAGCTCACTCCCGTTCTTGAGTACACTATTACTAATTATACAGTTGTTACGTCACTGTAAGTTTTATATCGCGTCGAAAATATAACGCCAGCAGATCCTTTCCTAAGGTGTTTCGATTCTGGAAAAACAATTTTTTTAGCTTCATTAAAAATGGCTTCCGAATGAGCAAATCAAATACGAACTCACTTTAATCCAACAACGTCTACACCGCTGCCACCGGTAGTTCCATTACCTGGATGACCTCTTCGCAGCTGCGGCAAATGAATAAAGTTCGGATTGATCAGCTGGAACTGCTGCTCGTCGCCGCAGATTGAGATCAGTGTGGGAAAGATCGGCAGCTCGCTGTTGATGTCGTACACCAGTGCGCCGGTTGTAGGAGATGAAAGCCCGTCGGGTGGTGAACTCATTCCTGATTCTGTTGGATAGTAGAATGTTTATAGTAAATGCAGAAATGTCAAGCATTATTTTAGCTACTCACCACTTTCCCGGATCACATTGACAGCCTCGGTTCTTAAGGTAAAATCGTTCTTAATACTAAAATCACAATCGAATTCAGGTTGCACGTAACCAAACTGAAACAGCTCACTATCGTCACCCGCAAGCCCTAGAGGAGGATCAATTATATCGTGTTCAGCCGATGGTCGCAGTGGCTCCGAATCTTGTGCATCACTTTCTATTTCCTCATTCTGGGCAACCTCCTCCTGCTTCTTCGGAGTCGTCACATCACATGCATCTTCACTTCCCTCGGCACTGGCCCCTCCAGGCAGCTCCAGGAACATCTCATCCATCTCCTCCATTTTGAGTGGTTGCAGCAGATCATCCTTCGACACCAGGTTGAGATCGATGTTGGAGTTTTCTCCAACGAACGGAAGACTTTCCTCTTTGATCGATAGTTGGAGAACCTCTTTTGTGGGTTTCTTCGGTTTTACCTTTACTTCCTTGTCCGGATTCTGACTTTTATTTGCCGCTTTTTCCTTCTTTTTTGTCATAAATTTCGGCACACTGTCCAACTTTTCCCCGGTCCGGTGATCCACCTTGTGTCGCCGGCGGATGTGCTTCAACCAATTTGGAAAGTTGGTAAAATCTCGAGAACAATACTTGCACTTGAACGGACGTAATCCCGAGTGGATGTTACTATGCTGACGCAGCTTAGAGCTGCTCAGAAAGCCCTTGTTACACTCAGCACAGACGAAAGGACGGTCAGCGTTGTGTACTGCGGAATGTACCTAGAAAACGATTTATTAATAATTATAAAAATAAAATAAGTATAACTCAATGCAGTTAAAAAACATACCTTCAGGCACCGTTCCGTCTTGTAGCACTTGCCACAAAGCCCACACTTGAACGGACGTTCTTCCGAGTGGAAAAACTGATGTCGCTGAAGATGCGATCGCTCGAAAAAAGCCTTCCCGCACTCCCCACAGGGAAACGGTCTCTCGTCATTCGGCAAGTGCTTCTTCCGGTGATGTATAAAATTAATTTTCTGCACAAATGACTTATCACAATCCTCACACGTAAACTTGGGTCCATCGGAGTGGATTTTCCGGTGTGAGTATAAACTTCCTGCTGACAAAAATTTGCCACAATCTGGGCACTCGATCATTTGCTTCGGAATAGGATGAATCTTTCGCACGTGGATTCGTACCTCGGCCTGACTTCCGAACACGGCATCACATCGATCACAGCATATTTTTTCCTGAACGATAGCGGCAGCAGCCGTCACCACCACCGGCTCTTGCGTCTGGTTTCCATGAACGCTCTCATGTCGGTTCAAATCCGACTTCTGATGGAACACCTTCGAGCAGATCGCACAGGTATATCGGTGATTGGCACTGTTTAAGTGGCGGTATATGTGCAAGCGGTACGCTTTGTACTGTGATATTCGTTTATCACAAGTCGTGCAAGCATAGACAGGCTCCTGATTGTAGCTTTTCCGGTAGTGGAACTCGTACTCGATCTTCGTCTCAAATTGCTTTGCACATTTATGACAGGTTATTGTCAATTTGGTTCGCTTTTTAGAACTTTTCGCCGCCAACTCCTGCAAATCACCATTTTCCAAAACTTCCTTTTTCAGTGGAATACCATGCTGGTCAAAATACTTTGTCGGTGACGGGTTCTGCGGTTCCATCACAAGAATCAGCTCACTCTCTACGGTAGAATTTTTTTTTACTGTGCTGTTAACCAAAACAACAGAAGCATAGAAGAAACAACCGACTTACCAGTTTTATGTTTTTGTTTGTTTCCGCCGATGCAGTTGCTTCCACCTCCTCCTCCTCCTGTTCCACACTTACGATCACTATCATTCTTGAATTGGTTGGACTGCTTCATAATCAGTGATAACGAATCCGATAAAACTGTGTTCCGCGTGACCTCTGGCTTCATCGCCGGAAGGGCGCCAACGTTCGGAACTAACAAAATCTGGGAATCCATCGAATAACCAATAAAAAAAAGTCTAAACACGCGCGAGTCAGGTAGTAACAGCGGACGATTTTCAATTCACAATAACGGCACCGATACCACACATTCCACCCGGTGGGTACATTCAGTTCCCGCGGGAAAGCGATCGGAACCGACTGGTGGATAGTTTACGGGGAAAACGGACTGTTTGCGGGGCCAAAAACTGATTACAAAACTAAACAAAACAAAGACTAGCCGACGAGGCCATTTTTGTTTTTCTCTCGATGACAGATGGATGACGCGCTTGGCGAAAGGGCTTTCAAAATGGAATCGGAAAACGGCCGCCAGTGCTGCGGGTGTGAGTGAACGAAATGTGTTTGCCTGTTTTTTCGATGTAGATGGAAAGGCCTATTCAGTAATATATCGATGCAACGTCAATCCAGAAAGAGGTATGATTGAATCAAAGTTTTGTTTTGCCACATTAATTATTGATACAAAAAATTGCATTGACTTTTAACTATATATTTTTTAAACTTTATGTGAAAGTAATGATTTTCAGACGCGACGATTATTTTTCGTCGCAGCAAGATTTGTAGCTCTATTCGGCACACGATTCGTCACAATGCTTTTCTTCTTGGATGAATATATCACTTTAAGTGTTAACACTTAAAAAAGTGGTACAATTAAGTTATAAACAAAACATACAAAAATCTGAATTTTTAGAAGCACAATTTTTGGTCTGTTAAATTGGCAAGTATAATTAACGTTACCAACTACACACTAAACTTGGGTAGTACATATTTCACCGTTTTTAGCATTTTTTTACGAATAGAAATGTACAGTAACAAAACCATGATTTTCACTGTGACAGTACAGTAATTTTACTATAATTTTCAGTAAATTCTAGTGTTTGGCTATAGTACAAAAACAATAAACTTTAACGTTTCTACAGTAAATTTCAATGTAAAATCGACTTTTACAGTAAAAAAGGGGGTAGTTATGTATCTTATACCACGTTAAAAACCGGTTTTCGGATAATTGGTCACCAGCAACCTGAAAACTGGTTTTCAGCGAAAACCTGTTTTCATCCAGTGAAGAAATTGGCCGTTATTAAATTCTATATGGCCTGAAATGTTATGGTGAAAAAACCGTATAATTGTTCCTTCTCATCCTTGAACTTAAAAATGCGTAGTTGAACTTTTTATAGCTTTTTATATTTTATAAAATTGAATTATCACGTTACGACCACACCTTCCATTGAACTACCTTGATGGAAAGGAATACTCGAAAACTGTCAAAAATACTAACCCATGTGGCTAAATGTAGGGGTATATCTCCCTAGCAATGTATAACAAATTTGCATCAAATAAGAAAAAAGGCATTTAATTTCCATTTTTGCAGCAACTCCCTCGCAAAAAAGTTTGTTTAATAAACGTCCCCTTTGTTCGACGTTTTGTTGAATGTAGGGCTCGAAGGGCAAGTACTAAATCTTCAATACGACGCAGTACCAAAAGTAGTACTTAATTAGTTACTTTAATTACCATTAAGTACCATAAAATACATTAAGTACCGCAAATATTTGAAAAGTGCGTGTCAAATTCATTGTACTTTATTTACAGAAAAGATTTTAAGTACAGCGCCTTCGTACTTTAAATACGCAAAATATTTTAATTACCGTCAATATCCCGAATAGAAATGTACAATAACAAAACCATATTTTTTACTGTGACAGTACAGTAATTTTACAATAACTTACAATAAAGTCTGATGTTTCGCCACAATACAAAAACAATAAACTTCAACGTTTCTACAGTAAATTTTAATGTAAAATCGACTTTTACAGTAAAAAAGGGGGTGGTTATGTATCTTAACATTAAAACAATCGATTTTTTTCCATACATTTTTTGGTCAGAAACAGTAACATTTAATGTAAATTTACTGTATCTATTTTTTAATGGACAGTAAAATTAGTTGTTACAAGAAGTTTTACTATAAATCTACTGTGTGAACTCTGCGTCGAACAATGCTAAAACAGTAATAACCATAATATCTATTGTTTGATGATTATTTGTAGGGTAAACGTCATTGTAGATTTCTATTCGGGATGTACTTTAAATACTTTTAGTACTCCCATATCTACATTAATTAAAATAAGTACCTTATTAAGTACAATAGAAATATTTTTAAATACTTTTATTATTTACTTTAACTATATTCAAAATACGTTGGAATTTTCAATACGCCGCACTCAAACCTGCTAGTGCTTGCCCCTCGGTAGGGCTAGTTTTTTTGTAGGGTTTTGACGTCTTTCACGCTCACGCAGCGCAAAATGCATTGTGAATTTCTATTTTGAGGTGATTGTTAAAAATGCATCACAAGTGATCTGGTTCTTAATTCACTGTCAAGGAAGAGCGATAGTGTCAAACGGGCACGTGTTTACATTTTTGTAGAATACCAATTAAAAATTATTCTCAAGTTTTAAGGGTTGAACATATATATATATATATATATATATATATATATATATATATATATATATATATATATATATATATATATATATATATATATATATATATATATATATATATATATATATATATATATATATATATATATATATATATATATATATATATATATATATATATATATATATATATATATATATATATATATATATATATATATATATATATATATATATATATCTATTGTTATATTGAAAAAGATGAGCTCTATCGGTTTATGTAATAAAAGAGGAATTTCGTCTTCATTTATCGACCCAATTGAGCTATCGCTTAGGGGCAGATCACTCTAGGAATGTATAACAAATTTGCATCAAATTAGAAAAAATGCAATTAATTTCCATTTTTTCATCAACTTTGCACTCCCTCGCACAAAAGTTTGTTTAACAATCGTCCTACGCTGATCCACTTTGTTCGACGTTGTGTTGAATATAGGGCTGGTTTTTTGTTGGGTTTTGACGTCTCACACGCAACGCAAAATACATTGCACGCAACGCAAAATACATTTTGAATTTCTATTTTGATGGAAAGTAATGCATTTAATTTCGCTGATTTTTCAAAATGCATCACAAGTGATCTGCCCCTAGCTTAAGATGCATTTTTTTGAATTAATAAAATTAAATTTCTTGCCATCAAAATAGAAATTTTTAATGTTCTTGGCGTTGCGTGTAAGACCCCAAAGCACTGCAAGAAACTAGCTCTACATAAAAAAAACTATTTCAAGTAATTCTAATTGAATTGCAAAAGAATCTGTCAAATGTTTGAAATCAAGTTGCTACATAACAATTTTTTTTTTCAAAAATTATGATGTGAATCTGACTCAGTTTCACTCAGGGGTCAAACAAAAACGCCATCAATGTCTTTTATCTGTGGTAATGCTTCCTGATAGCTGTGAATGACTCAATATTTTAGCAAAATAAATCCATTCAATTTCTTCAGCGCTTCCTTCGTCGTTTCTGTGTTTCAGTATTTTGCGCTGCCAATTGGGTCATTAAATGAGGAAAAAAATCTTTTTTTATTACATACATCGATAAAGCTGATTTTCGTGATTGCAACAATGTTTTTTGCAACTCAGGAAACATGAAAATAATATCAAAATTTAAAATAAAGAAATATGTTAACAGTCTGGATTTGACACTATCAGAAGCATTCGACATATCAAATTTCACGACAAATGATGCCCTGTCAGAAAAAAATTAATCATGCTTTCCCGGTTTTCCCGCAGGGGTATTTTTATTTGACATAAACACCATCCAATGCATATAGTTTTTTGTCATTTTGGGTATTGTCTTGATAGGCCAGATGTAAACAACCGCAGTTTTCCTATGCATGATTGCCAAGTTTACATAAGATTTTACGTTTTTACGTATTACAAACAAATTTTTTTTAAATAATGTTATATTATGTATATTGGACCTAAAATTTATCGAATGGAACGGAAAACTATATATAGCTTAATGACCCAATTGCGTTTGCAGAACAAAAATACGGTTTAGGCTGTGAACCATTTGGTGAAATTTTTAACTTTTAGTTAAAATCTGACACTTCGAAGGTTATTTACAAAATAACCCTACTCTGGAGCATGGTCAAAATTGACAGAGCGATAGTCAAATTTGACAGCTCGATGGTTAAAATTTTGCCCTTGATGCAGAATAAAAAGGTGGAAACATTTTCTGTACCTAATTGAGGTTGTCAATATTTTTCAATACAAAATTAAGGGATAAAGATGGAAACGATAACGTGTTGTGTTAAGATTTGTTTGGGTTATTTCATAATGTGGATGTTTACTTTTCGAAGCTATGACTGTCACACTTAATGCAATAAGAAAAAAATAATTTTAAAATATCGACAAAGGTTCACACCTCTACCAACTTGTGGTCATCGCAGCTGTCAATTCTAAATAACTATCCATGTCAACTTTTGAAATGGTTCGCTTTCTCGGTTAAATTTTTCCATTCAAGAGAAAATAACTTTCAAACTGTCAAAATTTCAACAAAAAGTAAAAAAATCGCCAAAAATGGTTCACAGCCTCAATATATCAATCTGAATAATCAATTTGACCACCCTGTGCGTAATTTTATTTTTACAATTCTCAGGGTTGTGTTAATACCATGTGCAACCCTGACTACTCCAACGTTTATGTCATCACCATTTTCTTATGGTCGCTCTTTCGTTGGCTCGGCTCACCAAAAAAGTCTTTCCTTCGTACGTGCGAGTGAAATACACCGAACGAATCATCGTGGGCGTATGAAAGAGACATCGAATTTCTGTGAGCCTCCGTGGTGAGAAAGAGCATACCAACTCGCATATCACGCAAAAGTCAGACGCAGATCCAACACAAAAGAGAAAAGTCAAATAGCTCTCGGTTTTCCTTCGATGTGGGACGGAAAGTGGTTTCTGTACGGGTGTTTGCCGTGTCATCAGTAGTTTTGCGTTTTCGGATCGTACATTAATCGACGGAAAAAAAGTTATTAATCCGTAGTGAAAAGCTGCAGTTTGGTTCGCAGTATCGGAACAGGTAAGTAACGGAATCGATCCGGGGGAAGCCCGGTGACCCGAGACTGACCAGTTAGTGCTCCGCCAGGGACGACGAAAAAAGTGGGCTTCCATTTTCTCCACGGTCCACGGGCAAAATTTCAAACATGGCGGCGAACGTTTTTACGATTTTATAGGGTGCTGCTGCTGCTCGGGCCAGACCCGTTCGAAATGGGTTAGAATTCGGTGAAAAACGGTATTCGCGGGTGGAAATGGGTGAAATTTTTTGTTCCTGGTGATACGCTGCGGACGCAATCAGGTGCAAATATGACGACACCTTTGTTGGGGATGCTCTTTTTCTCCCATTTATGCAATCGAGTCGAAATGGTAATGAAAATGAAAATGCAAGGAGACGAAGAAGCAGAACACACATAAACCAGCATCGATGGACTGTGTGGGTACAGTGTAATGTGCAGAGATAGCAACAATAAAAAAAAGTTGGTCTGAATGTGTGTAGGGGATTACTGCTGTTCCCTGTTTAATCCGAGTGGGCTTATCTAATGAAGAAAATTAGGGAAGGTGGGGGTATGACAACCGCTTGCTAAAAGGATAACATTGCGACAGGTGAATAGTTCGGTTGCTTATCTGTAGTGTTCAAGAGTAATGATTATTAATATGTTGGATTTCTTGTTTGAAATTCCCTTGATGTGGTAAACTAAATTTAAAGTATCTTCCTAGGGAACCAAATTGGAGTTAACTCCTGATCTTGTGTATGTAAATTTTACATATCTAACGTAAAGATACGCGAGGTGGAACAGTTGATCTAGGTGAAAATGGAACTTGTGCTTACAAAAACGTCACCCATACAACAACACCATACAAGACTTTTCGCAGATCCGTTTTAGACAAAGAAATGACACAACTTATAAGTGCAAATCGACAATTTATCCATCTCACCGATATTGACGAGTTACTGTCTGATAATTAACTTGCAGAACAGTTGCAAACTAACAGCTTAACTGCTACAGAACAGTTAAAACAAATATTTAACTTAAATATTTCTTTTGTCAATTTGGAACAATTGCCAACTTCAAAAGTCAACTCTTTAACCCTTAAATGCATAACTCATTTTTCCTTGGTACTCTTTTCTGGATGGATACGATATATACCTCTTGTTAAGGTTTGATGTCACGGAATTCAGTATGTTGAGTATGCATGTAAGGGTTAAATATTATATCCAGCAAACTTATTGAAAAGATACTATATGCAAATGAGAGTACCAGTAGCTCCAAAACCGGATTAGTTTTATCCAAATTGTGTTTTTTTTTTCAATTCGGAATAATATGTCTAGTAAATATACAGTATTTCTATTATTTTATTATATATACTAGTGTTCAGATATCAGCAGGTTATATTCATCTACTACCGACTCGGACGACTAAGACTAACTTGTCAAATGACACACGTAATTATAAGAAGTTTTTATTGCAAGTAAATTGATAAAAAATAATGAGGCATTACATTTTTCCATTTTCTTTCCATTGCAGCTCCCTTCATACTCCAAACGGACGATCTGGATCTGGCGTGTTCAGCAGTTGAGAATAGAAACTTTTTGCTCCCCGACATTGAAACTAGGATCAGTTTATAATAACTCCCCGCATTGGTGATCATATTGACAGCCTGTTGAACAGTCAAGTTTGACATTTCGAATCGCCTTCAAAAGTGTGTCTGTTGTTTTTGACTTTGAAAAATAAAAGTTTTTTACGCAAAATCGTCGTTTAGTGACTTTTTTGAGTGATTTTGATAATATTTAGTGCATGCAAAAAATCAGCAAATCCAGACGGTCGAACTGGTCGAAGAAAAGAATATGTGAATTGTGAAACAGTGTACCAGTAGAAACATTGTCATTTCAACCTAATGTGGGCAGTTGTTTAACTTCTACGGTAAGTCTTCCCAGCTAATGCAATGTAGCATGTGTAACTGTTTTTGCTTCTCCCTGAACGTACTTATCGAGATTAACAGAAATATGAATCACGGGTGATAAGGTGGATTTACGAAACCGCGAAAAAAGTAATCGTGATTGAGTGTTCGTAATCTAAAGTAAACAGACGTTCGCCGTTCTGGAATCGGAGTATACTGGTTCGATTGGTACGTTTCCCATAAATTAATTATGGAATTTGCGTTTCGAGTTCGTCTCATCAGAATCCGACAGTAACTTAGTGACAGAACTAAGCTTGCACCAAACATGAAAACACTGTTTCTGAGCGAACCGTTTGATATCCCGCAAGAAAAGGAGTTCTGGTTAAGCTGATCAGAATGAATGAAATCGAAACTTGGTTTGGCTTAGCACACTAATGCAATATGCAAAAATAATTTTTTTCTGTGCTAAAGAGAAAATTCTTGAGCGTTTTTTCAAAACGTCATATCTGTAATGAGTTACTCTCTTTGTTTACTTTCTCTTCTGTTAATAATTCGGTCACTTTAACATTTACCCCTCAACTCTTTGCATAATATGCTAGCTAAAACCACCGTCTTTCGATCTGTACTGTAAAATAAGTGAAAAGTGTTATAGTGATGCCGTAAAAATCGAAAGAGAAAGTAAACAGAGAGTAACTCATTGCAGATATGACGTTTTGAAAAAACGCTCAAGAATTGTTTAAAACTACATTTGCGTAGCCTTCCGTAACCGTAACCTTATGGAATTTGCGTCTCGACTTCGTCTCATCGTTCCCCATGTTATTCGTGTGCCTTCGTCCTGAAATATATCTTCTCCAAGCGCAACACAAACTATTCGTACAGTAAGGACTCTCATTTAACGAAGACAATCGAAACTAGACACGTGGATTGAGCATAAAAGTAAGAAATTATCAACCCTCTCACGTGTTGATGCAGCAAACAACAAACGTGCCCTTTTGTCACCAGTATTGCCGATCCAGCTTAATCTGTACGTCAAAAGTTCGTTTTAAATGCCAATCGCAGCCAGAAACATGTGAGCAATCATAACGAGTTCGTCACCGCGCCTTTCGAAGCAGGCATTCATGGCAGACATATGAGAACGTGAAGAAATGGAAATTAATTTTATCGTTTCGCCTTTAATTTTTATTATAAATCATATCAACGAGATTATCACTTCTCGTGTATGCTTCCTTCTGGCACCGTCTTTGGGTGCGGCCATTAAAATCGTTCACTCGAAGAAGATAATGCAGAGAAAATTTGCGCTTCAGACGCAGTACGGTTTTGTAGTGGAAGGAACATGCAATAAAAACCCACCTCCGGGAGCAAAGGGGGTTCACCGTACATAGGTGAATATGAGGTGGTGGTTGCAAGCATTCGGGATTAGGATAGCCAAGAGGGATTTCCGGCTAGGTGGAGCCTAAGTGCACTCGGTCGCAAATTTCAACGTTAATTTTTGTGTGGCACGAGAAATTGCGAGTTTCGATTTCTTTGAGTACTTTTTATATTAAACTTGGATGTTCAATCGATCTTTTACGTCGTTGAATCAACGGTCATCGGTCTTGTCCTTCATTTGTTGATTGGTTTATCTTCCTTGGTTTTGCAATTGTTGCTTCTATTGCTACATTTACAAGCTTGAATGAAATTTTATCAGAGCGAGCTCCTGTAAACTTAGCCTTAGACAATACCAGTATTAGCAACGTGGTGGAACAAGTCAGGCTGAAGACCTGGTCTTTGTTAACCAGTTCTACGATGATATATAGGGTGATGTGTCTATTTTCACCATACTAAGGAGGGTGCCCCACTTATTCATTAATTACTCGGCCTACACACAATGGAATGCGTAAAAATTGGCATCAACAGCTTTGCTTCGTTAAGTACCAAGATGTTAAAAAAACACCGTTTTGAGAAAGTAACAAAACCTGCTTAAATAAAAAACTGTTCAGCTAGTGCTAACAACGAGGAAGACCATTCGTGAAAAGTTGGACCTGATTGCCTTCGATGTCAAGCAAGTGTACTACCGTGACAATGGAGAAACTATCGTAAGCGTCGTAACGTGATTTTCTTGCGTCCTTGGCAGAGTATCGTTTTGCGCCTCTTAATGTTTGCTTTGATTTTTTTCAGTTCGTCTTTCGAACTGACAGATCAGGATTTGAGCGCCCTCCTAAGGCTGACGTTTTTTGCGAGGCTCGACCAGGTCAATACTACGCTATGGACCTGCGCAACAATTGAGTAAAAATAGGCGTCCACATTTTTGCTTTACTATCCCCTGGCTCGTCTTTCAAGCTCTTAAATCTCCCATAATTTTTTTTTTTTTTTTTTTTTTTTTTAATAGCCCGCCTCTTACCCCCACACCAAAAAGCTCACAAACGGAGCCCCCTGGTAGTGGACACATCAGTTCTCAGCGTACAAAAAGAAGGTCAGCACAACAAAACAAAGTTACGAATCGCGGAAACGCTGAGAACAAAAAAAAACAATACGAGACCGACAAAACACAAAATTTGACAAGAAGCTACGGCGAGTACCCAGCGGAAAAGAATCCTTTTAAGGGTCCCATCGTAGCTTTGCAGGAAGCTCATAATAATTTAAATTTATTTATTACTTATTGCTATAAAAAATGCATTTATCAATTGTTTTTATTTAAAAAATGTTAACCAATTATAGCTAAAGGAATAAGCTCGATTGGTGGTGAACGAAGTTTATATTAAAAATTCTCCTATTTTATTTTTTAAAATTAGTTTCAATTTTGCTTGGAAACGAGTGCGACATGTTATTTGCTTTAAATCCGTAGGAAGCTGGTTGAATAACTTAGGTCCGATGAAAGAAATGCGTCTTTGACCAAGGTTCGTGGATACTCTGGAGTATAATAAATGATTGGCTTGTCTGGTGCTGTGAGCTCGAATTCCTGTCGTAAATTCTAGATTATTATGAGCAATAGTATTATGCAAAGCATTGTGGATGTACATTATTGTTTGGTAGTTAGTCAACCCAAGCAAAGGTAAAATGTTATGGGCATTATTATTGTATAACAAAATAGTAGGGTACATAAATGGTTTTTTATAAATAATTTTAAGACATCTGTTTTGAAGCGTTTGTAGCTTTTTCAGATTCGAAATACTGGCACGGCCCCACACAGATACAAGGTAGTTCAGCAATGAGTGGATGTGCGCATAATAAAATTTTAGAAGTACATGCTGGGGAACAAAAGAGCATACTTTACGCATAGCCCCACATAACGATGCAACTTTTCTCTCTATAGATGTTATATGCTCAATCCAGGAGAGTGTGGGGTGATGATGTGATGTTGTTTATTATAGAGGATTTAACCCTAAGGGTCATTCTCCTCCGTTAAATAAAATATAAAATATAATACATTTGACCTAATTTTAAATCACTCATTGGCATTGACATTCTTTTAATTTATATACTGTCGAATAGGTGTGCTTCCTTCAAGAAACAGATTAAGGTTGTTTCTCGGACTTCGTCGTTACTCAACATCTCTCGTATGGACCCGGGAAGGCCGTATGTTCTTCGAAGTTCGTCGTAGATGGGGCAGGTGATTAGGATGTGGTCTATCGTCAGGCGGACCAGGCACGACTCACATTCTGGGGGATCGGCTGTTTCGGTGTAATGTCGGTGTGTGATACGAGAATGACCAACGCGTAGCCTGCTCAATACCTGTTGTTCTCTTCGGTTTTTCCGGTCGTTCCATTTTTCAGTTGAGCCTTTTATTTTCCGTGTAAATAGCTGACGGCATCCCAGCCATTTAGTTTGCCAAGTATCCCAGATAGTTCTGTCGATAAAGTTACGGACGTCTGGTCCGGGAATGTCTTTAACCCATCTAGGTCCATTTCTCCCCAGACTAGCGAGACGGTCGGCCTCCTCATTTCCGGGGATTCCACTGTGTGCCGGAATCCAGCAGAATGTGATGTTGCGATACAATTCCAGAGACTGTATCCAAGGGTGCTTCTTTTTTCCACTTTCAAGAGCGGCGAGGGCACTGGCTGAATCAGTGAAGATAACTGTTTGGTTGTCTGGGGGAGCCATACTAGCCCCCAAGTTTAGAGCAGCTGCTTCGGCAGAAAATATGGAGCACTGGTTCGGAAGTTGGCGGAATCGACTCTCCGATGGGGTAGTTACTCCTACACCCACTCCACTAGTCGCTCGAGATCCATCTGTATATATATGTATATAATCCTTGTACGAACTGTCTATGTGTTCTCTAAAAATTGCCTGCACTCTTTTTGGGTTATCACCTGCCCTGCATGCTTTTTTGATTTCCCAGTCGACTTTTGGTATTTTCTCATTCCACATCCTGTCTATTACGCGGTGCAAAGATTCCGCGACAGGAAGCTGTCTTTCGGTGTTTTTTTGAAAAATATTGTTGGCCAGATCTTGGGTCGAGTTTGAATTGTTTATGGTGCTTTCAAGGAAGCTTGTCAGTCGTTTACTGGCAGCCCTTGCAACCACGGCATCGAATGGTAGAATCCCAGATTCAGCACAAGCGGATAGAATCGGAGAGCTAGGAAGTAAACCGGCGGCATTCCGCGTAATATCGTTGTAGACAGGAGCTAGGATCTGCACTAAAGATGGGCTTGCACGACAGGTTAACTCGATTCCGTACAAAAGCTTAGTAGTAACGATACTGTTTCCAACTTTTAGGATTGTTCGGCGGTTGCTGGTTTGGTGACGGCTACTGATAGCTCGGACGAGCCGGCGTCTACCCTGCGTCTCTTCTTTAATCCGTCGGAAGTGTGGAACGAAGGACATCCTCCGGTCTAGTGTTATTCCCAGGATCTTTGGTTCCTTTCTGTATGGAATCTCTATATCATTTACAATAACTGGGCGGATCCACGGATGATGGCTTTCGTTGCATATGTGGGAAACGCAACATTTTTCAGTAGCCATGCTGAACCCGACTGATTCAGCCCATTTAGCGACGTGTCGAACTGCACTTTGCATTCGTATTCGTACTCGGGCTGGCGTCGCTCCTGTAACTAAAAGGACTATGTCATCTGCATATACGAATATATATATTCCTTTGGGAAGGCATGTGAACACAGAATTCATCGCTATCAAAAAAAGAGTTACTGCTAAGACGGACCCTTGCGGGACACCATTTTCTTCTTGGTAGACCCCGGATAGGATCCCACCGATTGCCACTTGGAAGCTTCGGTTGGTGAGGTATCCTTGTATGAATTTGATGAGATTCCCTGTAAAACCCCATTCATGCAGCTGCTTCAGTACGCCTTCTCGCCATACCCGGTTGTATGCTTTGGATAGATCTAAAGCCGCGATATCCACGTGTTCTCTTGATCGCCTGGCGGCGTCGAGTGTTTCTCCGAGTGATGCCAAATAAGTACCAGCTCCCTTTCCTTTCCGAAATGCGAATTGTCGATAGTCTATTAGATTTTTGTCTTCTAGAACTCCGACAAGGCGGCGGTTTACCATTCGCTCGAATACTTTTCCGGCACAGCTGGTTAGGCTGATTGGACGGTAGTCGCTTGCTTTCCTGACTTTCGGTCCTGGTTTTGGTATTGGCACAACGATGCTTTTTCCCCATGTTGCTGGGAAGGAGCCCGAGGACCAGATCTTGTTGTATGAGTTCAGGAGGGCGGTTTTAACTCGCAGAGGGAGATGTTTCAACATAGGA
The DNA here is from genome assembly GCF_030247195.1 of Topomyia yanbarensis. Taxonomy (NCBI): domain Eukaryota; kingdom Metazoa; phylum Arthropoda; class Insecta; order Diptera; family Culicidae; genus Topomyia; species Topomyia yanbarensis. The sequence continues at coordinate 27,172,877 of NC_080670.1, read as the reverse complement.
TATCCGATTTCATCTGGACCGGATGAGGTACCTCGTCCAGTGTCCAAAGCTAGCAATAGTTCCTCCATCGTAAATGGTTTATTATAGACCTTCAAATCTCCGTCGTCTTCGAATACGGCCGGACTCGCTTCACTCCTGGCCTTGATTACCTGGAAACTTTTACTGTAGTTTCTAGTCGCTGATAAGCTTTCAAAGTAGCGACCGATCTCATCCGATATTCTAACGGGGTCGTCAGTCACGGAGTTATCGATCGCAACTGAATACCCGACGGTTCTACGCTTACCGCTAAGTGCGTTTACCCGACGCCATAGTTCCTGTACAGGGGTTTTACTGTCGATACCATCTATGAACTGTTCCCAACTTCGGTTTTTAGCTTCCCAAATCACTTTGCGACAGTTATTTCGGGCTGCTTGGAAAGCGCCCAAGAGTTCTGCTATTTTCGGATGATTTGGTGGTGTCTTTCTGAGCTTCCTCAGTGCTTTTCGACGTTCCTTGATAGCTGTTCGCGTTTCGGGGTTCCACCAGTGAACTGCGCGTCTGCCCGCTTTAGTGCTTGACCTCGGGATGCTTTCTTCTGCCGCACTAACTATTCTTTCTACCAACTCCTCTACGGAGTATTCTACATCTCGTGTGATTCGCTCCAAGCAGGAATCTTCGAATGCCTCCCAGTTCGCCTCCTGGTACTGCCATCTTCTCCTTCTCGTTGTGGTGGGTGGGGTGTCGTTGGTGGTTATCTCGATGGGGTGGTGGTCGCTACCCATTGGGTCAGGATAACTACTCCAGTTCAAGGCATTGATTAAATCGCTAGTGCAGAGCGTGACATCAATAGCCGTGGCAGTGGCTCCTCGGCAAAAGGTTCTGCTACCGTCGTTCATTACTATCAGTCCTTTCTCCTCCGCAACGTGCATTATTGATTTACCTCTGGCGTCATCACGATTGGATCCCCACGCCGTGTGATGTGCATTGAAGTCTCCTGCCAGAATGAAGGGGCGATGTAGTTGGTCGATTAAGTTTGATAGTTTGGTTTCAAAACCATCAACTCCATGGCTCGGTACGTAGATTGATATTACCGTTAATCGAAAGGTGCCTTCGATAATAGCCCCTATAGCAAGTAGAGGGGTATCTAGCTCAATGATCGTATACGGAGTATCAATGTGGATTCCCAAGCCGATTGATTGGTATATGTTTCGACCGGATTTGAGAATCCATTTGTATTGCCCGCTGAGCCAGTTGTCTGGACATCGACCTGGTGCTAAATGTGTCTCCTGGATCGCCAATGTAGTTGGGGGGTTGTTTCGTGTGAGTATTTCCAGGTCGTTTATATTATTCGATAACCCGTTGATGTTCCACTGCAGGACGATTCTTCGCAGCGGGTTGGGGTTATTAGTGCTTGCAGGGAGGAAGCAACTGCTTTGACTGGTGGTCCTATTTCGGGATGCGGGCGCCGCTCGAGTTTCTGGGAATCTTCTGTTTGAAGGGTTGTCTATTGGTGATGAGCGCGATCGCTTTTTGTTGGCAGCAGCATCGGAACCTACGGGGGGCCTTTCGACGTGTCTGGATGAGTTGGAATGAAACGTTTTACGGTTATTTCGATGCGCTGGGTTGTAGTCATCGTCACCATTGTCGTAATTCGAATTGAAGTATAGGAGTGCCGCTTGTGGGTTCTCCCAAAAGATGCCGGAAGAAGTGGCGTGTGGTGTGGTGCTGCTATCGGTGCTAAAGTAAGGTTGGTAATGTTCTTCATACTTACTGCCGTTCGTCGAAAGCGCGGGCATCTCGCTAAAGTTGTAGCTGCAGCCTGCAACGGAGGTTGTTTCGTTTGTGCGACGATCACAACTGTAAGACGCGGTGTCTCCATTTTGTCTGCTAGCGTTGTCTGGAGCGCAATGTTGTTCTATTTGACTCATATTTTCGTTTTCCTTAGCATTGGTTGTCGTGGTCAGCATGGGGTTCGTATCGGCCGCACTGGGAGGTCCTCCATCAACGGGTTGGGGTATGGCGTCCCGGATGGATTCGCTCGCCAGTTGCGCTCCCATTAAAGGGAGTGAAGGGGGTACTGCACTTTCCCCGCCTTCAAACCGATTGGTGTTATTGTTGATTTGGTTGAATGTTACGGGTGATTGTAAGTTGAATCAGTTTTGTGTTGCTGAGGAAGGAGTTTCGTTACATACTGTCTTCCTCGAGGTGCATAGTTTGGTCCACTGAAATGTTGTACGATTCTCGATCGTCGTCCGAGTCCTCAATGGTTACATTCTCATCAGAATTTAGTTGGCTATTGATAGGATCAATCTTAATGATTTGCCTTTTTGGTGGCGGACTTTCGCCAGCTTGCATTACTGTATAGATGGCCGGGCAGATAGCATTATTTTCAGTTGTGGTTTTAAGATTTCGTGATCGTTTTGGATTATTTTGTAGTGTGTCAGTGTTCATTGTGGAGTTCGCCGGAGAAGATCGTCTGGTATGGTTTCCTACCGCGGCACTATGTGCTTTTTTCGCGGCTGATGTCATCGTGATGTTTGGTTTTGAGCTTCCTGTTGGTTGACTGGCCTGTGCGATAGTAGTATTTGTTGCTTGTTGTTGGCTGAGATTTGATTGCTTAGATCGAATGTGGTGTTCCAGTTTGGCGATATAGTCTTTCATCTTCTGTAGCTCTTTGTCCTTTTCATTGATCGCCTGAATAAGTTTATCCATTTGTTCGTCCTTCTTAGTCATCATCTTGAAGATAGCATCGATCTTGTTTTGCTCGCAGGACGGCTGAGCTGGTTGGGCTGCCGTTGATGCGTAGCTCTTGCTGCCCGCAGAAACTGGTTTTCTCGCTTCCAGGAAAGGTAGATTATGGTCGATCTTCACTTTTATCACCTCCGTCTCCTCCTTATACATAGGACATTGCCTGTCGCTTGGTCGATGGTCTCCTTTGCAATTATTGCAATATTCTGCATTTTCACATGGCTCGGCGTGATTGTCACTCGAACATTTACCGCACCGTGCTGGGCCTGGGCATCTTGCTTTTGTATGACCGTATTGGAAACATCCGTAACACAACATGGGATTCGGGTAATACGGTCGGGTTCTTACGCTTAATATACCAACCTTCACGGATTGCGGGTAGGTTGTCTTTCCAAACGTCAATATGATTGTTGGTGTGTTAACTTCTGTGCCATCTATTTTCCGTTTGATTCGGCGAATGGCCGTCACGCCCTGGCTAGACAGATGGTCTAGGATCTGTTTGTCTTCGACTTCAATCAGGTCAGCGGAAGAGACTACACATCTGGTAGAATTCAAAATTGGGTGCGGAATTACAGACACGGGAGTATTGTCGATTAGTTTCGTCATATTTAGCAGTTTGGTCACTTGCTCGGGCTTCCTTACCCGTAGCGTGTAACGAGTACCTTTCGCCTCGGACGAAGCACTCTCGATGGGTCCTGCGGCATCCTCCACACTTTTACCGACGACAAAAGGATTCTTAGGTAGAACAGCATCGCCTGTTCCTTCCATCATCAGGATTGTTAGCGCACCAAATTCGTTTTGCTGGTCCATATATTCTGGTAGACGCCTACCCAATGGCGCGGGCGGGCCCCCGCTGAAGGAGGCCATCGCACTGTGCGGCCTTCCTTCTCTACCGGTTTGTCCCCTTTACTCGCTTTCAGAAAGGATTCGACTTCAGATCCGTAGAAATGTGGGCAACAGTCACCTGTTGCCTACCCCAGACAGATTCTTTTTAGCAGTTTCGCTGCTTATTCCCAAGTCTCTTCACGTCACGTCAACGCGCGGTTGTTAACTAGTTCTCGGAGGGAACGCTCGGTTACCCACAGTCCGAGTTTTTTAAAATCGACTGATCACGTGATTTGTCAAATGAATGGAAACGCACGGTGGTCCACTTTTGAACACTATGGTAACGCACTGAAGTCCACTTTACAAGTCTGTTCTCCTGGTATGTAACCGAATAAGCAGTGACAATTTTATTTTTCTGTTTTCCCCGCGGTGGTCGCGGGGCGGGTCCACGACCCTCCCCAATCAGTGGTAAGTGTACACGCGTGTTATAGGATAGCTCAAGAACTGGTAATTCGTCCGGATGGCGGAGTACCACTTCGGGGGCGTAACACCCACGACAAATACTGGAGCACTTAACTGAGTACCAACTATTATATTCTATTAGCGTACACGGAGCGATGAGAGATACGTCTTTTCGACCCGAGTTTTGCTTTCGAACTGGAGTGTGGGGTCTAAGTGAAGTCCTAAATATTTGAAGCAGTTAGTTTCCTGAATTACAGACTGTCCCATTCTTGGGTCTGGATGCACGCCTATAGCTCTTCTAGATGAACGAAACAGCATATATTTAGTTTTTGATAGGTTCAAGGAAAGAAGGTTTTCGTTGAAATACGTCGTTAGTGTTTTTAAATCCGATTCAATGTCGCGTACAATATCCAGGCAGTTGTTGTTCGGGTAGAACAACGCGGTGTCATCCGCGAATAGACGAGGAGTCCCTTTTAACCCGAGTCTACCTAGGTCTTTGATATACAATAAAAATAACAGTGGCCCAATATTACTGCCTTGGGGCACTCCTATTTCTATTGGTCTATAAGAGCTACACGAGTCTCCAATAGATACGAATTGGTTCCTATGCGACAGATAGCTACGAATAATATGATTTGCTAATCCCCTGATACCATAGCATTCTAACTTCTTAAGCAGGATTGAGTGATCCAGAGTATCGAATGCTTTTTTTAGGTCCAGAAAAAGGGCACCAACAATTCTTTTGCTATCAATTTGACTAATGATGGAGTCAATTAGATCGGTCATTGCAATTAAAGTGCTGCAGCCCTGTCTGAACCCATACTGGTAGTTGTAAATTATGTTGTGTTTGTTCAAAAACTCGAGTAGTCGAGTGATGAGCAATTTCTCAAGAATTTTATTGAAAACGCACAATGTTGAAATTGGTCTATAGTTGGAAGGTTGGTTAGGATCACCAGCTTTGAACATTGGAATTACTCGGGCTATTTTTAAACAGTCTGGGTACCTGCCGGTTTGAATTATTAAATTAAAAGCTTTGGTTAGGATATTTGCAAAAGTGGTACAGTTACTCTTAAGAACACTAGCGGGGATCTTATCAGGACCACAACTGTTATTTTTTTCGAGGCCTTTAATCAAAAGGATCACTTCGTTTATGGTTGCAGGACGCAAGAAGATTGTTTCTTGGACGTGTTGTATATTTGTAATAGGATTTGAGTTGGGACTCGTGGGAATACTGTCAGACAAATTTTTGCCAATACTAGAGAAATATTCGTTGAAAACATTACATACTTCTTTAGTCTCAGTGACTCTGATATCATTGCAAATTAGGCTGATGGGAACATCCGACTTTGAACGACCAAAAATGGTATTAATATTTTTCCAAAGTTTTGAATGAGTTGTATTGGATAGAAGGTTTTCAAAGTAGGCCTTTTTGCACCGCTTTTTCATTACATTAACTTTTTTAGTTATGTGTTGCAGAAGAGCTTTGAGGTTTTCATCATTGGGGTTATTTTTTACTCGTTTCAGATAATTACTTTTGATTTTAATCAGTGTCCACAAATCGAAATTGATCCAGGGGCAAAAAACGCCTTTACATTTAAAAGTTTTGGAGACCGTTCTAGTGTTTTCCGCAAGTAAAGAATTGTAGGTTGTGATGATATTTGTAAGACATACATCTACATCATCAATCAACTCGATGTTTTCTATGAAATTTTGGAAGTCGTTATTGAGTTTTTCATGATTGATTATTGATTTCGTCAAATTAACGGGTTCTCTTTTCACTGCAAGTTTATATGAAGATATAATTTGAACGTGATCACTAACTATGGTGTAAACCGTGTCGTTTCGTAAGCGAGCAGCATCCTCCAGTCTACAAACAACGTGATCAAGAATATTTGAACTAGCTGGGCGAGTCGGAAATGTGTTCGTACATATGAAACCATACGATTCCAGGAGAGTTTTATAACGTGAGACGACATTGTTATTCGATAGGTTAACCGGTATATTGAGATCTCCTACAATGAAACAGGGGCGCGAATTTGAAGCGGAAGCGAGAACACTTTCAAGCTTGGTAAGGAATTGACCAATATCGTAAGATGGAGGGCGATAAAAACAATGCACATCGAAATAATGTTGCATTATGCAGAGTTCGATGTGAGCATGATGAAAGCCGTTAACAACAGTGTTCAGCACTACTCTATGAGAAATATTTTTCCTGACGTAGATAGCTACTCCACCGTTCGATTGTTCTCTACAGGAAAAAATCCCATTATAGCCCCTAATTTTAAAGATATCTTCATTGCCCGACTTGATCCACGTTTCCCCGATAACAAGCACATCAATTAATTTATTGCAACGATCCAATGTTTGCAAGATTTGATCAAATTTACAAAGCTCATTCATACCCCTTATATTCCATTGCAAAATATTCAGCGATTTACTATTATTCATTGAAATACTCGCATTATAACTGTCTATATCATCGTGAAAGAAATTTTCTATATAAGCCATTGAAATGAAATGTAAATTATATGTAAAAGAGCAAAATGTTATAAAAGCAAGAAGCACTATTCCCTCGGGATATTGTTTGTTCGTTTTCTTTTGGGTGATGGAGAAATATTCGCAGGTAGCGAGTCTGCAGCGTCAGAAGAACCATTTGAGTATAGGCTAGTTATGCGGTTTAGATCATTCCGGTTTCTAATTATTTCAGGTTTTGCTTTTTCATTTTTCTTAACAAGAACAACTCCTCGACCGGACCAGACATATTTAATGTTGAGAAACTCCTGACGCTCGCGCATTTCGTTCAATAGTTCTAAGCAAAGTGGGGTTAACTCATCGCGAATCGCAACATTTGTAGGTTTGCCATTGATGACCAGGGAATCGTCGATCGAAGTAGAGATCAGTCTACCAAACTCCTTTTTTTTTGGTGAACAAAATCTCCTTCACGGTCCTATCTGTGAAAACCACTTTTATGGGAACCAAACTATTTGTTGCTTTTTTACCTGGTGACAACCTTTCGGCAGACACCACTGAGGAACGGTCTAGGTTAGCACCAATGCAATGAGCAATTTTGATAACTAATTCAACGGTATTTTCATTACAGAGGAAGGGGACTCCCAGAAAAATGGCATTGTTTGAGACGTTATCCCGAACAGTTTTGTCTAAGTTCATCTCAAGTTTGTTTACATTTTCATAAAGGCAAGATTGTTTTTTTCTTAAGGAACTTATCTCTTGTTTTAGGGCCTCGTTTTCAGATTTTAGATCTCGAAAGTCTGAGACAATTGAATCAAATTTCGTAGATAGGAAATCTTGCGAATTTTCAATAGCAGAGGTAATCGATCTAAATTCTGCCCTCAGGTTTTGCATTTCACAAGCCACAGCACTCGCGACTGTTATTTTCAGCTCTGACCCGAGAGCGGCTACAATATCACTTTTGTTAGTTTTCATTTCAATAATCTTTTTAAAAATGTCCGAACAGTTGGGTGTGCAAAAGTACATATTTTCTTTTACGCGACGAACGGCATTGCCAATGATATTGCGGCATTTGTAATGAGCGCTTTTAAAGCAGTACAAGCAGGTTACCAGTTTGTTCGAGTCAGTCTCCCTTTTTTTACATTCAATGCAAATAACATCATCAGTATCCATCGCAATTAAGACAAAAAAGAATACAATAATAAAGCACAAGGCACACTAGATTAAACAAATAAACTAAAATTGTACATCAAAACACAAAAAAACTTCACTATATTTGCTGCAAAGAAAAGTAATAACAGGCACGATGCAATTTCGGTTTCCGTGCAGAAGTGCCCAGTTTGAGCAAGCGATGTCCGATACCCACCTCAGAGGCGACGCGTCGGTACGTTCAACCTGTTCATTGAACAGGTTGCCAAGATCAGCCGACTCTAAACCCATTTTGAGTTAACAGTAGCATGATAACTATTTTAAATGAAAGTAAAAATATCCAAACCTTGAAGTTCGGCAATTTCTAGAGCATTTTTTTCAAAACGACATACCTACAATGAGTGACTCTTTGTTTGCTTTTTCTTCTGTTAATATAAAATTCGGTCGCTTTAACATTTATCCCTCAACTCTTTGCATAATATCCTAGCCAAAACCACTGTCTTTCGATCTGTACTGTGAAATAAGTGATAAGTGATATAGTTACGTCGTTAAAATCGAAAGAGAAAGAAAACAAAGAGAGTCACTCATTGTAGGTGTGTCGTTTTGAATAGAAGCTCTAGATTTGATCTGAACCATAAACCAACTCAGCGTCTCCAGCGAGTAGAATTTAGAGATTTTCTGCTTTCCCATGACCGGTTCAACCAGAAACTTGAACGTACTCTCATCGCATGCTCTGGAAGGAGCCATCTTGATGAGCGATGGATGGAAAAGCAGGGTGAGTGTCATGGGTGAATGCTTTTTCTATTCTCTTTTGCACCGGTTCAAATCAAATATTGAACCAGCGTGCATTGTTGCGATGTCCACATGGGCGTTGGAGCTGTGTGCAAAACGAGAGCGCTTTATAATTTTTAAACACATTGCGTCATAAGTTCATAGCTGTCGGTTGTACGCTTATTTTCTTGGGTAGCCTAGCAAAATGTTTCTGCCCTTGGGACATACTAGTAAGCGCGTATGTATTTAGTTGGTTCAACGATAATAATGAACCGTCTACTTTTGCTTCAAAGAAATTGTTTGTTTTTTGCATTTACATACTGAAAATATGTCTACTGATGTTATCTTGTTCTACGGTAAATTGAGCATTCTACAAGACTATTGTTGAACAATTCATTGATGGGTATTGACAACCAATTTGTTTTTCTCAGATCCGGCGAACAGTTTCCTGTCACAAATTCATTGGTCCTATTCGTTAGATGTTGGATGGAATCGACGACGAAATAAGCATATGATCAGAGAAGTAATGGAATCGAACTAGAGACGTTTCTGATCAGCTGCTTATTTCGTGACGTTTTGAGGGCCATCGTGATATATTGAACAGGTTGACGGTGGAACCACGCGTCGCCTCTGACCCACCTGCACCGATCAGAAGTGCATCTGAAAAAAAAAATAACAATATCGTTGCCACTCACAGAGCGATACAAACAATCAGCTGCGATGATGGCTGAACACCGGGGGCAAATGATCACAGTCACTACGTTGAGACAGTCTGGCACAACGACAGAGAATTACTCACACACCTACTAACTGTTTGATTACAGCAGTACGCAGCGAAAACAGTCCTAGCCGCACCGAAACCGTCCCTGATACACAAATTACCTGCTTATATCCACAGAGCTGACCCAGAACCAACCCAAAAACACACAGGCTAGTTGGCTAGTTGTATGTAGCGAGCAAGCCCTAGCCAGATGGTAGAGCACAAGTATGAGATGTGTACGGGCTGAATACAAGAGACACCCCGGCAGATGAGCGCTTACACTATACACCGATTGCGTCACTGTTACCGCTCATATGAGAGGCAAATATAGGCAAATTGACACAGCTGATCGCTACAGATACACTATCACACTATCGCACAACTCAAAAATGGTTGAATTGCGGTACGCCGAATGCGAACCGATATTCATGCACTTAATACACTATTTACCGACCAAAATAACACCAGCCTCCTATTCCTATCACTGCAGAAAATAATGAAACACTAATTGACATATATTTCACCAACAAAACACTTAAAAAACACACGCAAATTAACGAAAGTGTAGGGACTCTAAATGACTTGCGTTAACCACCAAAGAGCAGTGCAGCCAAAAAAAAAATTTCTCTCTTTCTCCTGTTTATTCCTTCATATTATTTAAGTTGTCATCTTGCGTCGACCTCCAAGGCCGGCGCATAAATTAACTCTCCTGAAAAAGAATCCAGCTAATGGTACAAAGAATGTCGAGGCCTGATTCGTCATCAAAAGCCCCGAGTTTTCGTTAAAAATCATATACATTGGTCCGAAAATGTATCTGATTTTCTTTCCGATCGAAGATTATCGCCCAAAAATTTTGGGAATTTAAAAAAAAAAAATCGCGCAGAAGTTTTCAGCCGTGACACTCGAAAGTTCGCCTAAATAAGCTCAGAATTGCGATATTCTCTCTAACGCAAGCTCAGAATTGCGATATTCTCTCTAGCGCAAGCAAATGTCTTTTATGAAGGACAACTGGGTCTACATGCCTGCCCACAAAGTTAAGATTGACGGTGTGGCTGTTTCAAGCACCCCTTGCTCTAATAGGCGAGGATTGAGGATGGCAATCGCACAGAACGGGACAAAATTATGTGTACCTGTTTGTATATTCCTATCGGGTGATCTTTGTAGGGATTTTATAGTATAATTACGTCTGCCTGCTCGGCTATTTGTACCTCGCGTCGTGCATTGCACTAAATATATGCAAATGAGCAATTGTCGCAATAAGATTCAGTGTGGCAAGTGCGAAGAAAGTCATTAAGACGACTTTTGCATTGAGAATGCTGAAAAATGTGCCTATTGTGGGAAGCGTACGTCTCCGACGATCCCCTCATGATAACACATGTTAATCTCCAACAAACTATTGACTGATGAGATAATTTAAAAACTTTCTCTTGATAGGCTGACAAATATAACGGTTCGATTTAAACAGCTACTGGTTTTAGAAATTTGAGTTCAAACGATGAGATTCCTGCGCATCATGGAATAGCAAAAATCTCAAACATTTTAACCAGAAATTCAACTTAGTGCTGAACCGGTTGGACTCTGGTATCTTGATGTTATTGCGGAACTCCTTCCGACACCAAGGAGACTTCAAGTCTAACGGTACGGCGTCAGGTTGTCTTCGCAATGATAATCGATCTAGCTTAGTTCACGGCCTTCGTTACAGCTTTAAGGAGGTGGCCCATTCTCTGAGGTCGATGAGATTGAAAAACTAAAACCAGAAAATTATACACGAGAAGTCACATACACGTAACAAACACCTAAATATACAAATGCTTGAGCCCTTCGCGACCATCCACGGCACCTACACCCGCGATCTCGTAAACATGATAACATCCCGGTGATAAAGTGAATGTCTCAGCTCCTATAAATTTTCAAACGCGATCTCAAGCGTGAACCTAAAAACTTCCGCGGTTGCACGATCATGAATCGGTCACCTCCGGATGTTTCTATCCGTGATATCAACAGACTAGATCCATGCCTTAAATTGGATCAATTTAAAAAAAAAGAAATCTCTCATATCCACTGGACCCCATGTTACATGGCGACATAATCGTGGACTCTAATGATATGGGGTAAATTACTCCCTGGCAGAATGTGAATTGTACACAGAAAACTAACTATCAGAATGAAGGTCCGCGTGACCATCCAAGAACGCACGCGTATATAGAAATTGCCACACGGTTACAAAATCCAGTTTTGTACAGGTGAGGTCACATGAACGCGAGCACACGTGACAAACACGTTAATATGCGAACGCTTAAGCCGTTCGCGATTAACAACGCACACCTACGTTCGCGATCGCGCAAGCTTAATAACACCCCGGTAATAAGGAGAACGTTTTACCACTTAAGAAGTTTCAAACGCGAACCTACTAACGTCCGTTTTCGCGCGCTCATGAATCGGCCACGTCCGGAAACCATTACTCTCTGTCCTAATAACTTAGGTCCATACATTCAGTAGGACCAATCAAAAAATAAAGTTCATATCCACTAGACAACACGTTCCATGGCGACATCACCGGGAACTCTATTGATATAAAAGATCTCACTTTCTTCTAGCATCTGAGCCGTACACCAAAAACTAAGTATTAGATTCACGGTCGAATTTATACACGCGAAGTTACATACACGTTAGCACACACGACATACAAACGCACACACGATCGAACTCGTTAACGTACAAATGCTCGAGACCTTCGCGATGATATATGCGATCGCGAGTCCCTACGCCCGCACATACCTGAACCGTACAATAAATGTCACATTCAGAATCACGGCCCGCTACAATTGGCCTGAAGCAGTGTGTTAGTGGCGCCATTACCTGTCTCGTTTGCAAATTGTAGTATGTGATTCTGACGGGGAGCCCTTCCGAAAACCTAGCTCTTCGGCTCCAGTAGGACAACAGTCGAAAAAAAAAATTTATGAGTAGCGACAGATTTCGAGCTATGGCATTCTTCCATTGCGAAAACATTGGCAGTTTTTATCCAAATCGGTGGGAACCGAGTCTAGTCGTTTACAGATTCGACAGCGAATTGCTTCGCAGCCTCTCTTGACCAGAGAGCTGCCATAAAATCGTTTGTTCGTAATATCTGAGACACCACAATTAAAAAGCTGCTGTAATTAACTTTGACTTTTTAATTAGCCACTTGCTTTGCATTGGCAGACCCCCCGCAGGATACCATATAGACTGCGCGCAAATTGATTGCTGTCATTTGCCAACACCAGCCGAACGTGAAGTGAAAATTTACAAAACCACACTCCGCAAGCGTTCCACTGCCGATCCGCACGGTGCTTTCGCGCGTGCTATATTGGCCACCTCTCGCTGAAAGCACAATCGGTACAGAAATAAAACCATAACAATCCACTTTCGAGAAGACTCGCCGATGCTTCCTTGGCCTTCACGTTCTTCGATTCCCTCTGTAGGCCGCGCGGGTTCGGCGCGTCTTCCCTCGTCCAGTTTTGTCTCCTCCTTATGCCGCTCCTTATGAAGCTTGCCAAGTGTAAATGGGAAATAAATGCTTTCTGTGTTCACCCGGGTACCTAACCAAGTGGATAATCCCCGAAAGCGAACGCTTCAAGAAAGCAAGAAGGAACGTCTGTACCGGTCAATTCCGACCCCGCCGTTACCGTTCACCTTGCCTATCTCGAATGAGAAATGAGAAAAACAAAAACTATGGCAGTGGTGTAGCCAAGGTGGGGTGCATATATTTATGAACATTTCAACAATGTTAGTTGTATTATAACCGCTCTTGAACTATGTCCTTCAGTTTAGCGAAAGAAGACAAAGTTTCCGCCGAATATTCATTTATTCATTTGTTTCATCTTAATCTAACTTAAGACGATCGCACAATGTATTTCATATTGCGCGGAAAAAAACCCATTCAAACAATCATCAAATGCGTGGAAAACAAACACCCCTTGCATTAAGTTGCAAACAGTGATTAACAAAATTATACTGTGGGCGTGGACTCATTTCTGAAAAGCAAATTCTCTGATCGTCCGTATTTTTCTAGGTCTGCTTATGAACGTTCCAAATTACTCAATTAACCAGGTTTATTTATTGTTAATTGATTGGATTTCTGTTTTTATTTATTTTATTGTTAATTGATTGCGATTTCTGTTTCTATTAAATTACAAAATATTTTCGGTGGAAGCATCTCTTCTAACACTTCCACTTCAGCTAATATCCTTCAATACTTTCCTTGCAACATCCTTAATCTCGCTTTAAATACCCCAAAACCGAAGGGTGGTGTGTCAAAACGTCCCGACTGCGTCATAACATCCGAGGACGGATGTGCGTCGTAATGTCCCGGACTTAATGACGCACATAAGAACTGCGTCGTGACGTCCCAGTTCATAAGGTCCCAAATAAAGTCGCGTCATAATATCCGAAAACGGGTATGCGTCGTAAGCTCCTGGATTTTATGACGCACACTTCTTTTCAGATCTTATGACCCACCCCTTGTGCGTCACAATAACCCGGACGTTATGACGCACGTTTGTTTTCGGATCTTATGTGGCTGTATGACCTGGGGCGTTATGACGCAGTACCTGTGCGTCAAAATGTCCGAAACAAAAACAATGAGTGCGCCATATTATCCCGGACTTTATGACGCAATACCTTTTCGCCATAACATCTCAATATCAGTGTACGCCAATAAGATCCCAGACCTTATGACGTAGGACTACTTTCAGATGTTGTGACACAAGAATAACTTCGGATGTTATGACGCATTCTTGCTTTCGGCTCTTACGACACACTCTCGTACGTCATAATATCCTCTGTAAGTGCGTCACAGTGTTCAACATGTTCATTGTGACATGAAATCCGAAAAGGACAGTGCGTCATAACGTCTAGGACATTATGATGCACAACAGGTACGTCATAACATCCGAAGACGGATCTGCGTCCTATGGTCCCGGACTTTATGACGCATATTTATTTTCGAATCTTATCGACTATATTCACAAGGTATCTTCGGACGAATTATTCGTAAGAATATTCCCCACAACCTGATAAAAATTAAAATTGGGCGTGGCTTACTACGATCAAACTAAAAAAATTAACTTTTTATGCTGACGAGGTAGAAAGTTGGTGTCTTCGACAATGTTTTAGAAATGCTCATTACGAAGAATTTTGTTGAACAACTTGAACTTGTAGAACTTAAAGTTACCGACTTATAAAGCGCTTTCTATGCCAACACCCTTGAATTTAGTTTTTTTTAAATATAACTTTTTCCACTGTGACTTTTCCCTCGGTATGATACTGTACCTTGATGTGGTCCGGGGGCTTTTCCACCAAAGCAGTATTACAGTGATTATATCACAGAAACTTGGGATACGATTAATTTCTTTTTAGTTAAGCTACATTGTGATCAATTTTAGTACTTAACTTGGCGACCTTTATTATTCACTGTCATGGTCAAATAATATACAATGTGGGTTTAGGGCCTTTTGTTGCTATATTTTCAATTAGATCCATGCTAACACTCACTAACTCAAATTGCTTATTCTCTCATATACACTAACAATCTCTCATTCCAAACGTACAAACGTGGCCTTCGCGATAACACAAACCTGGACACAAATACGAACGACCGCGATCTCGCCAATATTCAAACACCCCGTTTGATTAGGTGAACGTTGGAACCTAAGAACCTAAGCTCGCGCAATCATCAATCGGCCACGTCCGGAAGTCTCCGCCCTTGATCCTAGCAGCCCAAATTCATGCCTTTAGTTGGACCAATAGAAATAAAAACTAGACAAGACGTCCACGCGCGATCATTGAAGAATACGCGAACATGCGAATGGCCACACGCTTATAAAAATAATGTGTCCACGCGAAATTACATACATACTAGCACACGTGACAAAATCGTCCACAAAATTTTTACATGCGGTCTTCAACGACATTTTTGCATGCAGTCTTCAGCAATAATTAAATTTTTACATACAGTCTTCAACAATATTATGTGGTTTTAATACCTCAACATTTGTCTGGAGCATAGTTTGCACGAAAAATCACAGTGAACAAAGTTATATTAAAAAATTAAATTTATTTAATTTTTCTAGGGGTTGCCCTAGAAAAACGCTTTATAAATCGATAACCTTAAGTTCTGCAAGTTCAAAATTCTTCATTATGAGCATTTCAAAAACTTTGTCGAAGACGCCAACTTTCTACCTCGTCAGCATAAAAAGTATTTTGTTTTTAGTTTGATCGTAGTAAGCCAAGCCTAATTTTGCTTTTTATCAGGTTGTGGGGAATATTCTTACGAATAATTCGTCCAAAGATACCTTGTGAATATATTCGATGGTTTTGCATCTAGTGAATTTAGTTCACGTTTTTGGCATTTGCGACCACTGTGCGCTGCCGGCTGGCTCGTGGTGGATTCGGATTGGTTTGTAGTAGTTGTTAAGCCACCTAACTAAACCTTGTATCTCGTTATCCTCATCCATCCCCCGGGCAACTTCACTACTGTTGCTAATATCGAAGCTAATATCGTTTTGAACACCTGAGAAGAAGTTCCAAAAAGTATCTTCCCTAATAGAGCTCACTTCTTCGTAATTTGACTTGCGCTGGTTAATTGCGTAATCAGAGATACGCGGCGTCAGATCGCGTAGTCGTACTTCGGCCTAATCATTATCCATATATACGGGATCGCTGACAATAATCTTTTTCATATTCGATGTCATGCTGCGTGTTGTTTCGCGAAACGAACGACTCTAATTTAGTAATTCTTCTGAACATAATCTGTACATTACGAATCAAATGGTTGAATTGCAGGGTGTGAACATTGCTACATCGAGCTTCATATTCACTATTAACAACTGTTACACTTCCCGAATAGACGGTCTTACGGAGCATGTGTAAAACTTAACAACAGTACAGCTTGCCAACAGTGCGGCAGCTATTTGCTTACGATCGTCACTATTCACACGAAAATAAAATTTGGCTTTTGAAAATAGACAAAGCGACGTGCGGGTAGATTTGATTGCTTACCCTGCTATATGAGCGGATCGATTTTTAGCTTCCTAACTAAGCAAGCTGAGAAGCCAGTCTATTCCCTTGTTTTTTTTCCGTCGGCCTCTGTCCGCACTGAGTGTCAACTACCGACGCCAGAGAGGCTACTCCTACATCTGCATCCTAGCTATTGACCCATTAACACATGGACCGAGCTAATGGCGTTACTTCCCTTCTGAAGGAAGGCGTGACCACCGATTTTTCGCCCCAGAGATTGAACCCAGACCTACTGGGGTGAGTGGCAGTCACGCTTACCACTCACCTTCCGGTGCCATCTGATACTATCAATTTATGCTTATTTCCTGTTGTATTCAAATAATTAAAACATTCTGTCTGATTCTGATTGAATTAGTTTCAGTAAAAATAAGGAATAATGAGTCTAGAATGGTAGTATTTTAACTAATCAAATAACAGACGCATACAAAGCAGTTATTTTCCACACAGTGTGTTAGATCTTCATAAATATCAATCAGCAGACTGCTGATTGATTTTTATAAAGATCTAACACACGGTGTGGAAAAAGCTGCTTTTTTCGTTTTCGATTTTTGCCCATTCTCTGTACAACCTTAACCTCATTAAATTTACGGCTTTCACTTTGAGCGCAATAGATTATGGCAATAGCGTGGAAACTCCTCACACGAACATAGTAAAGCACTCAACTGTATTGACATACCATTATTACTCTTAAACTAGGTGGGGGTGATTAGTTTAAGATTCAACGGAGAACACCTCAAACAGCTGCCAGTATTGAAAACAAAAAAGCAGGTTTTTTCTCCGCCATTGAAAAAATGTTCATTAAAATTAATCAGCAGTACTCTAATAATACCCCGACTACGGCCGATTTTTGACGCTTTCTCAGTTGAACCTTAATTTGATAAAAAGATTTTTTTAAATTTAGTTTTGGTTAGGCAGAGAGTTTTAGTTTGTTTGCCAATCATAATTCAATATTTAAAAAAAATGGGTAGGGGGGGTCGGTTTTCTAATCTTCCGGTTATTACATCGCAATATTCTTAGTATGTATCACAAACATAATGATGTGACACCAGGTGCTAAAAGTTTGGGTTGTCTGCCCTATAGATGTCACCAAAGCATATAATCCGCATCTGCTTGAAGAAAAATGAAACATTAAATTGCAATATTTGCGAAGTTTCAGTATCTCAGTACGTCTAAGTATGAATTAAGCACGCTTCGTTTTTTACAGATGACACCGACAAATCAGCTAAAAAGTCTATGGTTTGGCAAGCCCTTTGAGCTTGCGGAATGCTTTTCAATACATAGGTTACAACAGAGACAATGAAACCCGATTTTAAGCACGTGAGCCCCTACATCGGCGTCTGTTGGCCATGATCCGCAAGCGTAATGATACAGTACTGTGCTTCCAGGACAAGAGCACGGTTGAGCAATCGAAACTTTCTGGACCCCAAATCGAAGCATTCTTGCGGAGAAATGATAATGCAGCGTATTCTGTCACACAGTAGACATAAAGTGGCCAAAAAAAATCGAAAAAAAATTTTGCAGCGCAATATCAAAGATGACGATCGACCGAATCCTGGAATTGTCACGTTGAACTGTGAGAGAATGCACAAAAAAGTTGAATAATATTATGCGAGACAAAAATGTTCTTCGTTTCAACCAAAAATATATGAACAATTAAATTGAAAATCAATATGACAAATATTGTACCAGTCATGCTAGTGACACTCTGCACCCGACATGCAACAATGTTAGTTTAGAATTGTATAATTGCTCACTCATTTTACCTGGTAGTGTTACCGCCATAATTCAATGCCTCGTCGGGCACGATTCTTTCTATAAGCTAGCGAACGTTCTAGTCTTCCAGGTATTTTAACAAATTACTCTAAAAATGTTTTTCTCCCCGGAGTCACACCTGGCTCGACTACACTAGCGCACAGTGAAGCTCGAGAATCGCGCCACAGTGTAACAAAAGTTGTTTATCAGACAAATTCCTACTAACGCTCCAAACCAGTCCCAAGATCGCGCTCTGTGGCGACATTCATCATATGCTGTCTGTGTTCACCCTGATTGCGGTAAATCGTCTATATTTTCTATGGCCGCAATCTGTCTTCCCATATTGTGTTTGTAATACGCAAGTGATCACGAGGCGATATTCTATCGAGGCAAACCCGAGCAGCAGCACAAAGCACAAAGTTTTTTTTTTCTCTTGTTCCACCGGTAATCATTTGGTCCTTCAAAGTTCGTTGAGCCGCCCGCAGAGGCGGCCCAGTCAATGGCGGCGGGGCCAGGTTCCCCCCGAGGGAGAGGGTATACAAACAACGGTACCAGCGTCGGCTGTTTTTCGAGAAGCTTGTATCGGTGTACTCCAAGCTAGGGAGACGCGCAAATAGAAAAACGTCACGTCACACATGCTTCTAGGAAGTGACAGAAGCGCTTAACTTAACACGCCGCCGTTTGGTTCTTTGTTTGTGGATGAGTAGCTCTGGATATGGTAGTGTGGTTTGTGTGAACTGCTGTTGCCGTGTCGCCGCCGCCAGTCGCCACCATAACTATTACCACGCGTATCGACCTGCAGCAGAGCAGATCAGGGGCAGAGGGAGGTCGACCAACCGACGACCGACCGACCGCGTCAATTTGAACAAGCGGAAATGAAACGAACTCATTTGAATACCTGAATGGAAGAGTGTGGGAGGTAGTAGATGAGGATCGGATGGGAGCGGTGGACAGGGTCGGGGTCGATTAACGAGCGAAGATTTAAATTGGATATGGAACTTGATTTTGATGGATTTGGTTGATGTTTCGTTGTCGTCGTCGTCGCCGTTGGGCGCTCTTGGGGGTAATCACTCATTTTCTTTTGTGGTTGTAAACGGATAAATAGCATAGATTCACTCCTCTCGTGCGGTGCAATAGGAAATAACCTACCCTCCTGTTTGATAGACAATGAAATTAATCATTCCAGAAGAAATTAAGTATATGACTAATCTATTTATTTTTTGTTTCAGATATTGACGAAAAATCAATTGGATTTAATTACTTTAGTTGCAGCTAACGGTGAGTCTCTGGTACATTTTCATGTATTATTCTTTTATTATAGGATGGAAGGCACATGCATTGGAGAGAGTTCATAAAAGTATAAGTACATTACAATTCCCACTCGCATACTGTTTCAAAAGGTTTAGCAGAAGATTTTTAGCGTACAGGACAGTTTCAGAACTAGATCTGTTAATTAAGTTGTATGAAGATAAAAACACAGGAAAGACAAAGTTATTATCCCAATTTAAGTCAAAAATCATCTGTTAAATCTGAATATCTGGCAACACTTGCTGTAGTGTCGTCGATCGCTTCTAGAACATGACATCAAAAAGCAAATACTTTCGAAACGACTTAACGTCCAAGAAATTTATGATTGTTTCGTGCTTCGGGTGAATGATTTGTTCGCCCTACAATCTTATCAGCTAGCCCTCCGGCACGTGTAAGTTATTATATATTTGCTGCCTATCGTTACTGCAAACCGAGCAGTTGACGAGACACAATAGCCGCGCGCTCATCTACGTCGTAGGGAAGGTCTCTATACGTGTACGTATACGTACACCGAGCTTCCTTGGCTTGGCACGGCACGAGTGTAAACTAGTTCACAAAACATATTGAGTAAGGTCGTACGGTTTACAGGCAAACAGATCCTCTAGCTTGGCTTTGATGTTTTATGGTTGTTTGAAATTTGCTTCGACCTATAATAATGGAGTTTGCGAACGCGGTCGCATAGTTGACAGCGTAAAATATTTTCAGAAAAAAAAATCCTGTTCACACTGAAGACACCTTCCTCGTCTTTGGAGTTTTAATCTTTTTTAGACGTGGATTTCATACCAGTTCCAGACTGACGCGTTTCGTAAAGTAACCTTCTAAATTCGAAACCTCGAAACGGATTAGCATCTAAACGAGTTGTCCGAATCGGACGACCAACTTTTATCATCACCAATACAAGGGAGGAAGCATTATGAATGCACTGTACACAGGAAGCGAGCGGCAGTACGGTGTACGATAATGGATGCAGGCTGGCATCGGTCGCGTCCGATGATGACAAAGAGATCCACGCCGTTGATGATGATGACGATGATGGTTGGGGTGGTGATGGTGTTGTCTCACAATGTCCTTGACACCGGTCGAACTTCTTCTCGTTGAAAGACACATCCGGGGATAAAGAAAGGAAGGTTCGTTTTTTCCTTGTGCTGGGTCAGGACCGACTGTTCTTTTTTATATTCGATAGAGTCTTTTTGGGGGATTTGTAAGATGTGTTGGGGATAATTCTTGTTGTCTAGTCGCTGTGATAGAGTATAGATCGATTATGTCAGTTTACAAAAGAAAATCTTTATTTTCACGTCTCACATGATTTTTATGCATTGCACACGAAAAAAGTTAAACAAATGTTTGTGTTTGGTTTGTAAGGGACAAGACGATGTTTGGTAAGATTCTGAAGTTTGAAGTATATATACATAGCTTCGATTTCGCCAATCAACTACTTAAATTTAAGATACTGGAATGCTTTTTTCTGCAACATTTTCAAAGAATCTTTTGAATTTTACGTAGTAGTTCAGATACAAAATATTCTGCTAAGTTGAAAAAATTGAACACCTGTATATTGCATAATTAAACAGTTGTCTAATAATATCAAATTTCATCTTCGTCTCCTCAACATCTGGCATCGACCTGGCAACTGGATAGACAATAAATCCAACGTAACACAACTTGTGTTCGTGAATCAATTGACTGGTGCCCAAGTGATGTTATGGAATCACAAAAACTCTTAATTGCTGATGATATCAGGGCCTGGTTCAGCAAACGAATCAATGCGATGCGCTTTTGCGCGTGAAGAACACAACACATATAATTTAGTAAGGCATGGATTGTGTTTCGACTTTGTCTGTCTTGTCTGTATAATGGCATCGACTTGGCAACCAGATCTTAATGTTTTTTTTTAAATAAGCGAAGATAAGGAAAGATAGCAGTGTCATTTCCAGGTACACACCAAATTATTGTTCGAAAGTCGAAAAGAAAAAAAGACCAGAAGACAACGCTACGGCTCTGCTAGCCTTTCAGATCTATTCATTATAAAAGGTGTCTGAGTTGCACGACACGAACATATCAACATATCATATCAAAGACTTCAAATTAAAATATACCGAAAATTATTGCAAAATTTATCACTTGGTTTCTCAGTACCATAGTAGTATACGTGAGACAGAGACACTTAAAACCAGGAGCTGTTTTAAGCCTTTACAAGGAATCTCCTCAGCCTATAGTTTTAAGGAGCAGTAAAAGATGTCCCACATGGGAATTATCAGTGCGACATTCTTCCTGAGACAAAAGACCACAATAATTTGTCGTGGTTGGTGGCCAACCTCTCTTTAGTATTTCTTCAAAATAGTAGTTAGAGCGTTGTTTAAGGTTCAACTGAGAAAGCTTGGAAAAAGCAATTTTTTCTCACACCATTGGAAAACTTCATGAAAATCCTTCACTAATACTCTACCAATGTCCCGAACACCTTGATTCATTTTCATGAAAATTTTTCCAGCGGTGTGAGAAAAAACTGCTTTTTTCGTTTTCCAAGATGGCCGCTTATTGAGGCGTTCTCAGTTGAACCTCAAGGGAGCGATTCAAATTCCTAGGGCGCTGTTTATATGCGGGTCATGGTAATAGATCATGTAGAATCTCCCCGTAATAAGCCCACTTTTCAGCGTTCGCAATGCAAGAATCATCCCCGTGATCTTTCTGCACGATTGTCATACCTTATTGATACAATGGCCCGTTTACTTGTATTTAGTGCAATGATACAATGCATTACGCGCGGTATAAACAGTTGAACATGCAGATGATCCTTGTTCAAGAATCAAACCGGAACCAGTCCCGACAAAGGTCACCCGAGCGGAGTTGAGAACGGAACACACCATTTGTGATTGTCATTCAAAATATTCATTCGATGGAGCAAGTGGTCTTTGAAACATGCTTGAGTGGATCCACGCATCGGTGACCACACCGTCGATCTCAACTTTGTGAGCGGGCATGTTCACACTGTAGTCCGCCAGTAACGTAACGTCAGTTGCTTGCTACTATTTTGTACTTATCTGGACGAATTGCGAGAGCTGTCTCGGCGGAATATTACCGCGTCGGATCTTTGAAATCTTTAGACTAGTTAGCGGATTACCTTTGATTCGAAAGATATGATCCGATCGAGTTCAATGTGTTTGATTTCAAAATAGAAAGTCGGAGTCTGAAGACGGATTTTGGATATGTTGACAATATATAATAACTATCATTATATAATATAATAACAACATTTTGGAAATTATGTTTTATTGATATAGGTAATATAACGAAAATTTGATTCTTCATTTCAAAAACCCTTCTGAAATATTTCCTTTTTTACAACATGAGCTGTTTTCAGAGACTAGATGCAGCATTTCTAGCGTATTACAACACATGATTATAATTTTTAATGCGGTTAAAAACAGTTTGCAGGTACCCAACAAAGCTTCAGTACCAGAAAAAAAAGTTATAAATTCGCCACGTCTTCCCTCTCCGCTTGAACCGCAGCCATGAACAAAAATAAAAGAAGAAAAAACCCATTAATCCTTGAACCCGATTACAGTGCTATTTTGGAAGCAAGGGACTACCAGTGTAAAATGAATAACCCCCACAGAAGGCTCACCATCACGAGGCCAGCCAGCGTGAAGCTACCACCCGTCTTGTGCCTTGTAGCTGTAGTAGCAGCAGCAGCAGCTCGTTCTCTAATCTTCAATGGAGGGCCTTCCTCTACGTTTGTGGAAGAACGCACATTCAAGAGCACTGAGCTGAACTGAGTCATGGTCAAAGCCAAGTCGCTAGGAATTACCACTGATGCTGCTGCTGAGTGATGATGATGATGATGATGGTAGTGTGGTGGCTTTGCAGCTTGCACTTCCATTCCGAAGCAGCAATCAATGGTAGTGGTAACCTCCGCGCCGAGGGGCAAATTAAGACAACAGCAACGATGGCAACTTTGTGTGTGCGCCCGCGCGATTATTGCGCAGACGGACCGCGATTCCAAAGTCGATTGAAAAATAATGTTAATCCCACCACACAACACCGTGGCATTTGTGTTCGTGGGGAGAGTTTTTTTCATGACTTGTTCGTAGAAGAATGATTTGCAAATCAAAATTATTCCGTTTCTGTGTTTTTTCGTGGTCTGTCCCCGTATGCCTCTCACTCCCTGGTCTGGGTCATACCGAGTCTAAAGAGCGCTGCGTTGACTGTGAGTCGTTTTTTTTCTCTTTCTATTATGTTTCCAACGTAATCATCGACTCTCATTTATTATCGCTTGCACGTACTCGGATCGTGAGCATCAAAGTAGGAGTATACCCGCCGATCTGGTCTAACCAGCGAACTGTTGTTATAGAAGGCGGTGCTGGATCCGGTTGTGCGGAGCCTACTTAGATAGGATACGATCTTTATAAGCGGATTTTGGTGTAGGTTCTTGTAGGTGTAGGTACGAGGATGAGGCCGGAAAAGGTGAATCGTTGTGCTAATCAGTACATCTATTACTCCCGGACGGTGAAGATTATGACGGAGCTGGACTCTGAGGGGCATTTTAGTTCTTGATTTAGCGAACCCGATTCGGAATTTCTTTGCTATGGGAGGATTTGGTACTCCTTAGTTGAATACTGCTAGAGTGTTAATGGTGAATATCTCATTCGATAACGGTACATAGCTATTTTCTCCGCGGGCTGGTACTTTTTTCTTAAGTCGAACGAAATAAATGCAAAGCTGTTTACGATTGGTTGATTTTCTCGACAGCAGGTAAAATAGGTAATTTTGAACGTCAACTAGACATGCCCAGACGCGTTTAGATTAGCGAAGTGTAACGTGTATCTGCATAACCAAAAACCAGCGCTAATTTTCTCACCGAATGAACTTTTTTGTTCAACGGCTTTTACGACGAATCACAACGCTCGAACGTGTGATACGAAAAGCTGACCTGCAAATGAACGGAATACGCTTTTTGGTTTTGCGGACGAGATCGGCAGCAGTGACGTTGATCACAGAGTTGTGGAAGAGGATTTTTTGACTTTTACAAGGGAGAGATAGTCCGAGCGGTGTTGGTTCCAAAGGAGTTTCATGAACTTTAGCGCAATTTCTGAAACTACAAGTGAGTCCTAAGAAATAGATAAAATTCTACGCGGCAGTCTTATAAACTTCCAGGAGGAGCGGGGAAAGCGTAGTGGGTAAATCGATTGCCTTGTATGCAGGTCACCTAGGCTCGATTCAGTACTCCGCACATATGGTTAGAATTTTTTCTAAAAAGAGTTTTTCTGTCCGAAAAAGGCAAATAATTCTAAGGAAAAAAGCCATGCAAGTTTCAGAAAGAATCTGATAAATTCAGATAATTTACTCAGAAGCTCAGAAGAATTATCAAACTAGTGAGATTTAAATATTTTGCTAGTGCCTATATTTCTGACATTACCCAATTCCAGTTATAACTTTTGTAAATAGAGCACAAACAGCGAAATAGGCTCATAAACATTGAAATGAAGCATTTTTGGTTTTCTAGTCGTTTTCACAAAGTTGTTTTATTTTATTTTCTTCGCTGCTATTGTGATCTGAAACTATTACACGCTTCCAGTTACATTGGTTGAATGAAAATAATTAGCTCTCGATTGTTCCTGCTCTCTTTTCATTCCATGGCAAACAGAACAACAACGAGAGATTGTCGCATGCCGAAGATGTGAAATCGAAACGTTATTCCTACTT
Organism: Topomyia yanbarensis; assembly: GCF_030247195.1. Lineage (NCBI taxonomy): Eukaryota > Metazoa > Arthropoda > Insecta > Diptera > Culicidae > Topomyia > Topomyia yanbarensis. Next base: position 27,147,898 of record NC_080670.1, on the reverse strand, counting down.
ACTGACTTAAAAATTCAACTAGTCGCAACATTTTAGTCGCTCTCCGTGATTGTCTATTGATATGTATCGTCGCGTCGTTTTTCTAAGTTATATGGCCATAGAAAGAGACTAGAAAGTTGCAGCCTTAAGTTCATTGTGTGGTTAAATTTAACCTAAGAGCGAAAATTGGAAGCAAACATCGATAGATACTTATATGATTGATTGACTAATGTGTGATTTAGTACCAATTGATATCCACTTGAAAAAAGGACTACAGCACGACAGTCTTATAGCTACAGTGTACGTTTCTAAATATCCGCAATGTTAGTAATACACGAGAGTATTAATTCGCTGTCCGAAAACAACGTTCGGTTTCAACAAGTACCATTAGCAAATAGAACTTCTCTTGCGAGATGCCGTAAGTTAGGAGTAATGTTAGTGTGTTCACAAGTCATCAGCGTCAGTCAAGTGTCATGGTTCTTAAGAAAAGAAGTCAAAACACGATCCAATGCATTTATATAGTTAGATTTTGTACCCTTTATTATTTACAAAGTGATTTTAAACCAATTTTCTTCTAAGGAAGGAATATTGCATATTGAGTTTTAATGGCTTTCCGGCAGATCCCATACGAGCGACTGACTAATGGTTGCGTGTGGAGACCTGTTTACGAGGCTGGGAAATATTTTTCCCTACCAACTGCTTCTAGAGGGTCGTTCTATATCACTATGATACTCTTCCGTGTCATCATCGTGGTTGCATCGCAGTTCCTTCTTTGCATATTGCCCTTACAGGTCACGAGTGTGAACTTCTTCACTGATGGTACAGTTTTTACAGTTGTCAATATTACTTGAGCAACTGCATATTACTAGACAACCATTTGCGATTCAGATAATGGTGCTGGAGACCGTGGATTGGCATTTAGTTCCGTGCTCGGTCTTACCTTTCCACTAGTGCACTCAGAACATGAGTTTTAGAGAACTTAAAAAAAGTCGTAGAATAATCGTTCCAAAATCTGGATTTTGATGTCGGACAAAATCTTAGAACATTTTGAAATTCATAAAAAATGTACAGGAAAATTTATTTGATAAAAATTCTTTTTAGGGGTATATTGTGAAAATCTTCACAAATGTCTATTAAAATCAACAGATGGGCATGCAGTTTCTTCAGTGAAGATGTTTCCTATTATATTCCCTACTATTTTGCTGAATGAAGTTTTTTTTTCGTAAATGACCAAACAAAAATTAGCTATTCATCTTTTTAGGGGTGTTAATCACGAAACTAATAATTCTATAAAAAAGGAAATGATGCTTAAGATACTATAGCTCAAAAATCGTTTTTCGGAGTCAAAACACTTTCGATCACAATTTTGCCTGTTTGAAAAAATTGTGCAAAGGTGTGAAATTTCAAACTCAGTTACCTATTGCTGTTTAACGAATCCAACATTAAGTTTCCATGCCTCCCTCGTCCATTCCCTTCCAAACTGACTGAAGTATCACGCATAATTGAATGCTTGAGTTCATAGGAAATATAAATTCATTCATCAACCTAAGCATTCATTTGCTCTATGTAGACAAATTAAAGGCAGAAGGTTTACATTTTTGAGCATAAATGAACTGCGTAATCTATGTTTGGTGAATTTGGGCTAGATGATCCCTCTTAGAACCAGTATAGAAACAAAACAACTGCGCTGCAAGCGATCGAATGTATGATGAAGTACACAAACGAAAAATTCCATTCAGCCCGGTCGGGATTGAATTGAATTTCTTCCTTCTTTCAAGCTCTCACGGGGATGTCAATTTTTCTGAGCTTTTGTTGTGGTTGGAAATAGTAATCTAGTAATAGTAATAGTAATAGTAATTCAACATCTTCTCATCAATTAGTTCAAACCTAACGAGTTACAAATTTCTAAGCAGACGCCGAAGTTTTTTCTTTAATTTATTTTTGAAAAACTTCGGGGGTAGAGGTCTTTAGTCCCCTAGCCCTCCTCTGGCTACGGCCCTGTTCGGAGTTCTGGGGACCCCAGAGAAGTGTTCAGAACTGCGAGATTTTAGCGATTTCAATACCAACCTCAGGATAGACGTAAAAATTTCACACAAATCTGCATACTGCAGAAGATTTCTTCAAACATGCAAAACAAATTTACGACCTACAGAGAAACCCTAAGAACTCTACGAAATTTAAAAAAAGTCGGTTCGCAGAGTCTTCCACTTCAGGTAGTTCTTACGAATTTCTACAAGTTTTAAAGAAACGTTAATCCAACTTATTGACTAAAAATTCAACTAGTCGCAACATTTTAGTCGCTTTTACGATGCGCAGAGTTAAGAGAATTCAGAGAATTATATAAAATTCAGGAAAGTCGTATAAGTGCCGATGAGTTTTAGCCAAATTAAATGAGGCACTAATCGCTGAACGAAAGTCAAATGTACGTACTATCGAGGTATTCCACAAAACTATGTCTTACTCAATGAGATCAATGTGAGCGGTAACTTCACCAAAAACTTCACGCCCAATTCAATGTTCTCAAGTTTATATCTATATCTAAGTTTTCATGGACGATGCAAGCATTGGTTTACCATCGTTATATACATACGTAAACATAAATGGCCTCCAGAAACAACTCCGAGGGGGCTCGAATTGCCCATCTCTCCCCCACACACTGCAGTGCAGTCTCAATCAGCTACAGACCATAAAGAAACCCCCGAAACTCTACCATGTGCACTTTTTGCTTATTTATATCCTGTCTGGCTGAAGCTCTACACTAGCTCTGTTGATGTGGGGCTTTTCCGTCAGCTAGCAAACCATCTCGTGGGGTGAGAAGAAGGTCACGAGGGAGATGTAACATCCTTCTTGTGCGCCTCTTCTTGCTCACCATAGACCACCCACTGCAGCCAGCCAGGTCTCTACTAGGTCAGTGTTAGTGTGTGAGTATAGTACACTATTGCTATATCGTGAGAGTGGACGGTATATGCGTGCGAGTGTGAGTATAGAGATTTTCACTGATGGCGACGGTCGGTTATGACAATGTTTACGTTTATGATTATAGCTTTACTGTATAGTCTTCTGAATGTTTTTACAGTTTCTGCTAGTTCATCATCGTCGTCGTCGTTGTCGTCTTACATTGTACGCGTGCATCATTGTCGGAGCGGAAGCAGAGACCTTCTCCGAGCTCGGATCAGTCTCTTGCTCATTACTGGACAAAACGAACAGACACAATGCAATAAAGAGAATATCGTGAATGACGAAGGAAATGGGAAAAATAAAGAGGATAATGACAACATTAAAGCTGGTGGAAAATCGCATATGGTATTAGAGGGGATGTGTAGAGCTAGAGCAGACAAATAAGGAAACAAGACAAAAAAAAACAAAAACTTGCTTGGCAGGGTTGGAAGTTGTTATTTGTGGAATGAATTTAAAGATTATTTTTCAAGTACAATGAAACTTATCTTTTTGTTCATTCACTCTTCTCACCAATGATCGTAAAAACGGTTATCTACGGGCGATAAGCATGTTAAAAACATTGAACACATTTGACCATTTTTGTCAAGCGAATTGCGTTTGTGTTTAAAAGGATTTTAACCTAAACAACCCAATTTCCAATTTTAGTTAGGAACTAATATTACCAAATTGTAACAAATCTATAGATATAATTGGAAACTCAATAACCAAGCCTACTCTTCTCTCACAATTCTCTCTTTCTTCTCCAAACGGCAACCAATAAACGCACACTATCAAACGAATAATGACAGAGCCAACTGGCGAGCAAGAGAGAGAGGATAATGACCAGACCATTACGAGGCAAAATTCGTAACCGAACCGATCCACCATCCAGCGCCTGTTCAGTTCGGATTCAGTCGTGCAACGGTAAGCATCCTCGGGATCAGTAGCAGCAGTGGCCAAACGAGTACGAGAAAGTCCAAGTCAGTCTCTATCTATATGGTGTGTATCGGTACCGTGTACTGTGTGTACGTGTCTGTGTTGGTAGAAATATTGTGACCAAGCCTTCTACATCCATGTATGCTTTTTGAAGGAAAAGTAGTTCATTGAAGAGATATATGTACGCGCAGTGTTTGTGCCGTGGATAAAAAAGCATAGAAGGTGAAATCGATGCAGTAGAGTCAGTCTCCTCGGATTACTCGTGATTGAGGAAGTTTGAATTTGCTGTGAAGCAGAAGCAGTTAATCGATAGAAGACGGAGCAAATGTAAGTGTAATCCGCCCCCTTGTTGGACTGAACAAAAAAAATGTACTCCTAGCCAGTCAGACTACGGCTTGAGCAAGAGTTAACGAACCACGTCAGCTGTCTTGGGCGATATATTGAGTCTGCGAGCAGCTGGTTAACTAAAAATACAGTAGGAATCAGCTAATCTGCGCATTTGAGTTGGACTTGCCCGTTTTTTTGTGTGAGTGTGCGAAGATACCCCAGGGTTCATGGCAGGCAACTCCAATTTTAAGACGCAGTATCTACGGAACTGTAGTATGCTTCCCGAAAATGCGACCATCACCATGTGTTGTTTGTTGCGCAATTTTCCGATTCCTTTATCACAATTAAGCAGATAGCTTTAATTTGGTTTGTGCTGCTTGCTGCTGCTCGACAGCTAGCTGGCCCCTTTGCCTTGTCTTGCCTTGGCGATCTGCTCGTGTTGTGTGTTGGTTGTGCACCCGCAGAGCTTACGGAGAGATATACGTGTGGCGGTCGTTAACAAAGAGTGCAAACATAAAATACATTTCTGCTTGATTTTTTTTGCAATCTGCCTGCCTGTTCGCTTGTCTGCTGTTCGGTTTGTGTTAGTCGGGGAAAAACACATTGATTCATCGCGAGCTCGAGTGAAACGTCGACCAGTCACACGAAAAGTGTGCACAAGCGAGGAAAAATAAATAAATTATACACTAGATGGATTGAGAGGGAGATGGAGGACATGGCGCAGCAGAAATTCAATAGAAGAAGAAATGAAATCGAAGATATAATATAAAGAAAACCTTCAGCACACACAAAGTGGAATTTCGAAGAAGCACAAAAACAGAAGAAGAAAAATAATACGGTTTGTGTGATGACGATGGTTCCGACCCCGCACGGCTGGCGTTCGTGGTTTTATAATGGCAGACGAATGAACGTGCGAACGGACAGACAAAGTGAAGAACATGTACCATATGAAGTGAGATTCAGTAGGAGTGTGGCAGCTCGACGCGGGGGCTCCTTTGCCTACTCCCTGGTGATTTTGCTAGGCAGGAAATAAGCATAAAACGCCAGTCACCAGCAACCGGACTGGTTGATGGTCTTTCCATGGATTTATTAGCAAGTGGATGTTCTACATGTGTGCGGGTGTTTGGCACAAGCCTAATTTATCGTTCCGCAGACGGCGGGACCATTACCAAAGGATATGGCCAAATGTCTGATGCATAACAGTGTTGGAGTCACATTAATGCACTTCGTGAAGAAATTAGACTCATATAGCTGATTCGTTGCAATGGATTAGATTAGACGCAGAAGGCAAGCGATAACGGTGAAATGGGTTCTTGTTGTCACTTATCAGGTCGTGACAGGACGTTAAGTTCGTTATCAAAACCACAGTCGTCTTGAAACCACAAAACTGTGTAACAAGCAAATCGGGTTTCTCTATCGTTCGATGCGGGTGTCTGCGTCGGTCGAAAGTGCAAATCTCTGCAACGCAATTATACACCACATAGAGCTTCTTTGGTCGAAATTAGTGTGGTATATCCCGCAGTATTATCAGTTGGATTACCGACCCTGCTGATCGTTTGTATGTGGATAGATCCATACAGATAAGAAAGAAAGAGCGAGCGGGAACGAGTTGTTTTCTTCTAGAGAGTCGACGGTTGTGGGATAATTTTGGCATAGACGTCACATGATCACATGAATCAACTCAAAGATATACGAAAAGAGTCTGTAACTGTATATAATTCATTATCATCCTCTTGGAAAAGTACAGTATATCAGTTGAATGTTGTTCGAAACTAAGTCTCGCGCTTATTAGGAGTTTCGTGTTAAGTCAATTCAATGTAAATTTCTTCTGAACTCATTTAAAATCGGATAGATGTGGAAGAGACATTGATACTTAGTTTCACGAGCACATCCTTGTTAAGTTGGATTTTGTCTTTCGAATTTATCTCATCAGTAACTACCATCAATTTGGGCCAAGTTAGTCGATGTATCAAAACTAGTATCCATGTTAGCAATAGTTAGATACTATGTCCAAACAGCTACATATATGACGCCTAAATCAGTCTCATGTTCTATGGGATTTCCTATCTACATGGGACTGACTTGCGATTATGGGCAGTAAAGCAAATGCTAAGTCTCGAGTTATCTCCTGGGAAGGATAGGCAAAAGTTCCCGGGAAGCAGAGGTAGAAGCTGTGGTTTTCTGACGAAAAGGCGAGAACGAACATACTACATACTACGGTCCCTGTGCGCGAAGTTCAGATATTCTATTTCAACAGATTATGAATCCCCGGGGACTGCACTGAATAGAGATAGCAGACACTTTTCTAACGTGCTCAAATTGATATGGTAACGATGGACGCATGGTTCCAAATTGGTGTTAATTGCATTTAAAACATACGAAAATGACACATTTGCTTCAGTTCGTTCGTACATACCTAAATGTTATTATTGTCGAACACAAAATCCATAAAGAATATGAAATTTAATGATTTCATTCTGCTTCTATCATTTCCCATATTTTTCGGTGCAAAAACTATGTTTTGTTGCCTTCAATGAGCGATTTGCCATTAAGTCGTCGCTGTTGTGCTATCTTATGACAAGCGCCATTTTGCACATTTCGAGAAAAACGATTTTTAAAGTTTGAGATTGAATATCTTGAAACATATAAATGGTATAAACAATTCAAAGAAGACAATTGATCCTTCTATCTATTCTGTATTAATCTCTCAAATATTACGAAAATCGGTTGGCTATGTTGCGAGTTTTTACTATAAATGTAAACAAAAGTCGCACTCACACATGTCATAGGTATTGATGAAAAAATTGGTATGGCGTGTCATAATCGTGCAGCGTTGCACCCAAGTCTACCATAGACCAAGCGGTAGACTTGGGTGCAACGCCCAACTCCTACTTAACAGAAGACAAAGAATTCTTCACACTTCTTTTCCATGTCCATATGAGCCTGCCTGGTCATAGTTTTCCGTTCTAAGTTTATAACTGATTCGCTCTAGAATAGCTATCCGTCTTTCAATTTCATTGCTTTTGTTTCTCTTAGTCTCAAATTCGCCGAAAATAACCAACAAAATCGATACAGTAAAATCTGTATTTCAAAATCAGCGGAATTACTAAGTTCTTGTTTAGTAGGAAATTATTGAACGAACTATGCTTTTATTATTCCCCGTATTTGGTACCACACAGGATGCCGACTTCCTCAAGCCAGTAGCTTCCAATTCTATTAGCAACCGCTGATGGTTAACGTCACTTCTATCGTAAACAGACACCCAGCAATATGGAAAAGGTCGCAATCATACACAAAGTAAAGCTCGTATGTATTGCGCGGGTTTCAGCAAACGTGCAACCGCGCCACTGTCGAAGGCGGAAGTTGATAGTGTGCGGAGCAGCAGAGTACTTTGTACGTGTATAAATCACATTACTAGTACCTGCCTGTCATCCTCCGTTGCGCCTCCTTAGGATTGCATATTTACGATTAAACACGCGCATGGATCCACATCGTGTTTGCTGCATTGAGGAAGTGCGGGTCCGGTGAGCACCGTATACAACGGATAACGAAGGCAAGGACATGTGTCTCTAGCGGAAAATGTCTCGAGACGAAAAAATCGCAATTTTCTAAGTTGCTTCCATTTAATGGAAGCTGTCAGTTGGATACTCATTTCACCCCATGCTCCCCTGCTGGCAAGTAAGAAAATAACTCACGCATTTCTGCTACTTCCCATCAGTTCTAATGCTCGTTTCGTCCAACACCTTTTTTACGAGAAACTAGCGCTAAATCTTCTTTATTTCTCTAAACAAATACGAATATTGAATCATTAAACAGGTCTGAGTTCGGCCGCGGATGAAAGCCGCTGGTTTCACGTAAAGTTTATTCTATTACATTCTTCTTTCGCTTCGCGAAATGAAGACAGTCCCCCGAACGGAACTGAAAGAAACACCAACACACATCGCAACGATTCCCTTTTTGGCGTGTGGCGGCGGTTCGGCGGCATCGTCTTTTTTCTTCATTTTGTTCCGCCTTTTGCCAAGAACTGCGCAGCGAATCAAGGCTTCCGGGGTCAACACTCGTTACGGCCTTTGAGTTTAGGGGCTAATTATTACAGCTTACAGTTTTCCGATTGGAGAAATTTGACAGTACTGAAATAGTAGGAATCCTACCGTTGTGACCCCGAAAGGTGAGCGCACGCACAAACACACGGTCAACCGAGTTCGCATGTAAAGTGCGTGAGGTCGTGATTCCAGTTGAAGTGGCTATATTTGAAATGCAAAACTGAATGCAAACACACACACGAAAGAAACGAAACGCTCAAGAAACACGTTTCCAATGGTTAGCTGTTGTCTTATTGGGGAAATTGAGGATCGTAAAGGCTCGCTGCCGGTGCCGCCACTGGCAGTTAGGCTTTTAATGTAAAATTTTAATCATTCGAGGAATAACTGGATTTAACGGCTTCGATTTGAAAGAGGATGTTTCGGGCCACTTTGACGGGGGGCAAAGGTCGAATTTTGATAGCTGTCATGTCGTTTTTTTGCCTGGATTAACTTCCAAACGAGCTCCAATGTTGAAGATATCCGAGATTAACATTGTAATGTGCCACAAGGAAACCACTAGATTCAGTCATCTTCTGCTTGTTTATTAATAATCAACTCTTAGTCAACTTTTACGTTTTCAGGTACAAGAAAAACTTTTTTTGCCTATTCCTAATTTCCTTATATTGCATCACACATTTTTGACAAATCTGCAAAATTTGAACATATTTACTAATATACCTGTTTTTTGAATGTACAGAATCTATTCATGATACAAATTCGAATACCACCGCCACAAGCCCCATAAATCGCAGTATGACAAACTGACATCGCCGCAGTCAACTAAGATTGCGCCGCCGCCGCCGCAAAACAAACAATTGTCAGAGCCCGAAATGAAAGAGTCCCTACGTCGCCGTCATCGTCGTCGGCAAAACAAGGGTCGGCCGCCCCAGCAGCGACGGACGGAGGTCGTTCAACCTGAATATTCCCGCACCGACACCGTCCAGCTTCGTCGTCGTCGTCGTCGCAAACACTTGAACACGCAGGCAGTCAGGCAGGCAGCCGCAGCAGCAGGGAACACCATTAACCGCAACGTGTATATCGGTCGTTTCTCTTTTGCCTGACTGCGTTTATTTCATCCTGTTGGCCATTCTGCTGTATGCTGGAATCCGTTGCTCGATGTTCCCTCTGCTCCGGAGGAGCATACGTTTCGAACGCACAAGGGAAAAACGCACGAATACGTAGAAAATGTGGGAAAATAAAAGCTAACTGGCGAATAAAGCATAATGCGTTCATGAACGAAACACGAGGGAATGTTTACAACCAATAACGTGACCCACGATGACTATGAAAGTGATTAAACAGCGATGATGGTTGAGACTTCGGCTCGCCGCTTGTTGCTATTGTGAGACGAATCTCGGAACAGCCATAATCTCAATCAGTCCCCACCATGTGATCATTGTTCGTAATGGGCTATTCGGAAGACTTGTGCAGTATGTGACAGTACTGAGGTGCCATCACGACACACTCCCGTATCAACGAAAGGACATTGACTAAATTACAGCGGATCACAGCATTCGCTCTACTTGCGCGCATATTATGTGAGACCCCAAGTACGGCAATGTCCATAATGGGGGTCCAAGAGCCGTGAGAGTATCCAGCGCGAACGACCCTATATAGAGCAGCACAATTCAAGGTCGTTGGCCTTGATGGCTGTGTGTTGATTATACGGGGAACAACGGCAGTATGAAGCTGCAGTGCTGCCAGCCAGAAACGATGAATACAGGCTCGGTTCGCCACAGTAGCTTATTGTTTCGCATGAAAGCCAATATTTTGCTCGGAGCCTCGATGTTTAGGTCCGTTCTGAAGTTTTTGCAGCGTAGCGGATAAAAGGAATATGGTGAATGTTTACGGTATGCATGTTTTTGCAGTTGAATCCATAATAATAGTTGGACGGCACTGTGTCCGGTCGTTCGGTCAGTTGGAAAGGCAGAGGAAACTTCTGAGGGGGATTTCACTTTATGTGTTTCCACATTATGCTTCCTTCCTTTCAAGGTAAAAGTTGCGCGCCTATTCGTGCAACGAAGCAATACTCAGGTGGGGACGGAGAGAAAATTGTGTGGCACTCAGAAAACCGTCGCTTGTAATGCCAGGTGTAGAAGCTGAGAAGTTGATCAGTGAAGCTCTATGTCATTCACAGCCATGAAATGTTATGAATGTCGCCAAGTTTCAATAGGATGGTATCCGAATAAAGATCGTATTCATGGTGGTGATGCGATGCTCGAAAATTCAAATCCGCCATGTAGAATTTAGGTAATTTATGTAATGTAACTTCTCACTTAAGCCTGTAAGAGAATCTCCTCATCCAAAGCCTAAACGCGGAGGTTTATTTCGATTTTTTTAGAGAATAAACCAAAGAGGTAGGTCAATAATCTTACGTGTATGTAGTTACATGTCTGAAGAATAAAAACAACTTAGCTAGCACCGGATTGACCCTAGCTCCAAGATCGGACACTATTTGTGTTCCTGAGCAAACCCCTGGCCAAGCGTGATATCCCGACAGAACAAGGAGTTTATTTTTAAGTTAGCACTAAGCTAGTATCGGTTTCTGATGAGACGAAGTGAAAACGCAAGGTTTTGTGTCATTCACGCGTAAAAGTGTTTTACCCATTTTTTTCCTTAGTGGAGAAAAATGGGCTTTCACTCGTCAGTAACTGACACCAACTTGCAGCCAGTTAGACAATATATTGAAAATAACAGCAAATTGGCGCCAGTTAGACTATACTCGTCAACGAGCTAGAGTTTCTTGCTCTCATACCTAAGGATTTCTTTTTCCTATATTCGTCAGCAACCCAGAGCTTCTGCGCTTGGCCAATCGAGTTATCACTCGGTACCAGCCATATTCTTTAGTCGTTCACACATTTTGTGTGAAGGTGTTGGATTCAATGCCTAATTGCGCCAATTTGATGTTAGACGATATATTCTAACTAGTAGCAAGTTGGTGTCAGTTACTGACAAGTAGAACACGAAGCATTCAAATTCAACTTTGTTATTTTTGCGTTTTCAGCGAAAAATAATTTTCTTTAAAAAATGCCAATCATTTTCCATAAAATCGTTTATTTCCACATGGAAAAAAAAAATCGTCGAAAATTCGTGAAAAGAATCACGATTTCACTCGTGATAACTGAAACCAAACTCCCGAAATCATGAATAATGAACCTCATATTTATTAAACTGTTTGTCTTGAATTACTAAATTTATTATTCATCAAGAAGCGAATACATGACCTACTTAGGAGGACTCAAGATTCGTGAAACTCAATTCCACTTTACTGGAGATGTTTCGTTGTTAATAAATATAGTTCTTAATTTGAAGTTTTATTTTACCTATATCGTCCAAATGAACCGAGAATTCAACAATGTTTAGGATTTCAGGTGGTTGATCGCGATTGTCCTATTCTTTCCGTGCGTTATTGTGATATTTTATTTATGAGTAAACTATCGGATTTTTATAGTAGAATATTATGACTAATGTTATTGCCTTCAGGAGGATTTTTGGTGGGATATGGGAAAACAGATCAAAATGGTGAGTTAAGCGAAAGCATTGGCCGCAGCTTCCACCCAACACGTTTGATCTATTCAATTTCCACACTAGACACCAAAGCCTGAATTTTTATTACCGCCTGGTGGTGGTTTTAGCATCACCCATCATACTTCGGTAGGTGGCAGAGCTGATAAAGACCGCTAATACGATAATCATGTGTTCTTTCTGGGACGTCATCATATCCCAGGGGTAGCATAATTGTTTGTGTATTGGGCGGGAGTCCCAAGGGTTGCTGGTTCGGATCCTGCCTCTGGGGGATTTTTTCAAATAATTACTTTCGTTTAACTCACCACTTCGATCTGTTTTCCAAGTTGTATATCACCAAAAAGTCATAAATAAGGCATTGGCACACGGAAATCTGTTCATAAATTCATGAACAAAAGGTCACGATTTCGCGACTAAACGATTTACGAAAACCGTGACCAAGTTCCTGAAATTATGAATAATAAACCTCGTATTCATAAAACTATGTGTGTTTTCAAAAGACTAGTTCTCCTCGAATATATACATTAGAATGTTTGGTTGGGTTACTGTTATTGTTCCCTGGACATGTTTAATTTTTGTTGTGATTCTTGTTCATGATTTGGGAATACACAGCCGACAGTCAAACGTTGTTCATGATTTCAATAGCTTATTCGCGATTTTTGTGATTTCTCATCACGTTACCGTGCTATTTTATTCAGGAGTTTTCTATCGGATGTTTCTGTCAGACAAGCAGGATTCAAGTTTATGATTTTAGGATCTTAGTTGCGATTTTCGTAATTTCTATTCACGTGATTTTTGTACCTTCCGTTCATGTTATCGTGATATTTTAGTCATAAATAGAGCAATTCATGTCCATGATTTCAGGATCTTAGTCTTATCGTGATACTTTCTTTTATAGCTTACTTTCAAAGAGTAATTTAACTAATGTTCATGATATCAGCAGTTTGATCATGTTCTCTTCGCCTTATCATGATCTTTTATTTGTTGGTTACTTTCGGTTTTTTACTCGGGATAGCGTTACAATATGAACTGGAGCATAAAAATGTGACTGCTTCGCGATATACTGTTCTGTGGACTATATCACGCAAACTATTTAGAATTTTCAGCGCAGTTTTCGTTTTCCATCCGGATATCACAATGAACATTATTTAATGAATAACGATGTTCGAGGTACTAATATATTTTTTTATATCTACTTCTCGTACCTATTACTGGTCGCTAGCAGCTGGGTATTTCATGAAAAAGTGCATGGAACAAAAATGAAAAATTCCACGAATAATACTCCAAATTTTGTGAAAGTTCACGTAAAAATTTCATTACCATGTTGCATGGAATTGTAAATGATTAGGGATATCTTCTAAATATCTCCAGCACGCAAAATAAATTGTAAATCATGTACTAAGAATCATGAACAAGATCACGAAAACATGAATAATATTTTACGATTTCGTGAACTTTTGCACGAAAACGAATGGTAAGCTGTGACTATTATACTAGGTTTCATGATTTCGTGAACTATTTTACGAGCATGGATATTGGATGGTGGCTACTATATTAGAGATCATGAATTAGTTCACTGGGATTGAATGGATTCATGAATAAAATTCTGAATTTCGTGAAATAGTTCACGAGAAAATAATCAGAATATTTTGATTTTGTGAACTAATGTTCCCATATCTATGAAGAACATCATGAGTCAACCTGTGATTTTATGAATAATGTTCATAAAATTGTGAACTAGTTCGCGTACTGAAAATCGTATTAGAAATAACTTGGCGGAAACCGCGACTGAAGTTTACAAAACAACCAATATTTCCACTAATAAAAGCGTTATGCGGGCGCTACTTATAAAACACATGATTTTTGATCATGGTTCTATTTTCATAACGTAAAAGTGTGATTGTTCCAGAGCACATGGCACTTTGTTCACGATTTTGGGAACATTTTTTTCCGTGCACTTACGTCAAAAACCAAAAAAAAAAGAATTATTTGTTACTTCATGAGACAGGACCTAGCTAATTTTCGGATTTTCGGTGACGTATACGTGATTTAAGGAACTTAATCATGATTTTCGTCACTTTTGCCTTATGATACTTTAATTTACTATCGGATATTTCACGCGATATAAGGTGATTCAAGTTTATGTTTTCAAATGTTTAATCAGAATTTTCAACATTTTTCGATGTGTTACTCTTGAGTTTACTATCGGATTATACATGTAGCTCATGTCTATGATATCATGAGCAACGTTACCTTTTTCGTAATTTTGCATTGCGTTACTGTGTTATTCAATTGTTCAGTTTATTGACGATTTTTTTATGTGCAGTAATGTGACTCATGCTTATGATTTCGGAAGCCTAACCAAGATTTAAAAAATTCTATTATCGTGATATTGTACTTTATCAGATTATCGCACGGAGTATCGTAACAATATAAACTGGAGCGAGAAAGTGTATACTATCGGCAGTATTCTATGGTATTGTGATCTATTCCACGAACACGAACTGTAAATGAGTAATGTATGTAATGTAGTAGCATAGTTTTTGTTTTCTTTCCGGACATCACACTGAACTTCATTAAATTCATAACGACGGTCGTGTTCTTTCTGGGACGTCATCATATCCCAGGGGTAGCATAATAGTTGGTGTATTGGGCCGGAGTCCCAATGGTTGTTGGTTCGGATCCTGCCTCTGAGGGGATTTTTTCAATCAATTATTTTCGTTTAACTCACCTAACATAAAAATTTGAGTTTTTAGTGTTACGAATTACCTTCGTCAGTAACTAACACCAACTTAATGCTAGTTAGATAAGTCCAAATTGGCGCCAGTCAGACACTAAGATCTAAAAAGTTATATCCTACGTGAACGCTTAAATGACTAATTTTAGTGGCTTAACTGAAGCCAATTTGGTACTGGTTTAGACTTATCTAGCTAGCTAGTTTGTGTTAGTTACTGACGAGGAAAATCCGAAACACTAAAAAGCCAAACTTTGATATCTTCACAAATTTAAGAGTTATGCAGGGGTTTCGTAATTGAACACAATTACAACCAGCTAATCTACTGGTTTTGTATCGTAAAAAGGCGATCCGTTCCAAAAAATTAACAATTGATTCACGACTTTTGGAACACCTTTTTCCGTACAGCTACTTCGATACAACGTCGATTAAAGAATGTTTCGTTATTCTTGAAGAAAATTAAGAAAACATGCCTTCACAGTAGCACTTTTCCGTCGCTTCTCTAGCTTTCGACGAGCTATCCAGTTGCAGTCTGGCAGGTTGAAGCCATACAAACCTGTCCGGTTTGGTTGAGGAAATTTATAGCCTCTGTTCTTGTAGTCATTGTAGCAATAACTATGGACGAAACCAGTTAGCGCCAGCTAGCGATGCAGTTGCAGCGTATATTTCTCTCGTAACATGAAACTTATTTTGTCAACCACAAGAGGAATTTCAGGCACAGTCGTGCACTAGTGCTTGTTTTTGACTTTATCTTTTTCTTAAAATGAAACTCACATTTAAAAAATCCTAATGAACAATAAAAAAATATTTTGCCAAGTTTGTCCATCTATAAATTTATTTATGAATTTATTCGGTGAGATATATCGATCTCAAAACTGCTGAAAGTCGTCCCAAACGCAGAAAAAAAATTTCAAGCTCATTTAAAAACTCCGCCATTATCTGGAAAATACTAACTAGAAGCAACATGAAGATTAGTTCTTTGGAAATTTATCACGAACGAATATCACGCATTGTCTGCCAGGACAGGATATATCCTAATCTTTTTTGTCTCGATTTGAAGAAAATAATTGCAAAGTGAAAACTTTTTGTTTTTTTTGTTGTCTTCAGCAAAGTTTTCTGGTACGTTATATCCCAAAAACTTTAATGAAGATACTGTGCTGAGTATTTGTATTGAAAAATCAGAATGCATATCCCACTATTAGGTAGATTAAACGGCGATACGCCCAAGTAACCATAAGCATTAAGCCATTGCACTATATTGGCTATACATTTGCACTAATGTTGCATTGAAACTCCATTACAGCATTAACAACGCAATAAAGCTCTTTATTAGCATCAACTGTGCATAACTGCACAGCCGACATATAGCATTATAGCTTGCTCTATATGCGTATATAAAGCTGATATAACGCGTACATGCTTCAAGGATCTTTAAAGCATGTAAGCTTTACAAGTGCTACTGTCAATCTCCGCACAGTAATAGCACTATATTTCGCCTTTTCTGGCATAATATCAGCATTAAATAAGTATTTAGGGCTTCACGGCTTTATAGGACAGCTTTATATGTGGATCTAAAGCTGATATTAGGCTACGTTATAATGCTTATTGGTTACTTGGGGTTAATGCCAAGAGCAGAAGCTTATCTTGTTCTGAGGAAAACATGGCTAAAATTCAAAATTCCCGAGATTACCCAAGTAACCAATAAGCATTATAACGTAGCCTAATATCAGCTTTAGATCCACATATAAAGCTGTCCTATAAAGCCGTGAAGCCCTAAATACTTATTTAATGCTGATATTATGCCAGAAAAGGCGAAATATAGTGCTATTACTGTGCGGAGATTGACAGCTCGTTTCTGCAGTACTAATGCTATTATATAGCAAAAGCGTACAAATGTCAAATTTCAAAGCCTTATATTGGCACTACTAATGCTATTAAAAAGCTTCCGTTGGTTGTCATTGTCCGCCATGGTTTTAAAACCATTTCTTATGTTTCCTTTCGGTATGATGAGTAAAAAGGAAAAATTTTAAAATAAAATATTCTGTTTAAAACCGTAATTGACTCTGTTCTAATGCATTGTAGGGGCCATGCATAAATGACGTAGCATTTTGGGGGGTAGGGAGGGTATACCAAATTTGTGACGAAGTGTGACGAGGGGGAGGGTAGGGTCAGAAGTTGTGCGACGTAGCATTAAGTTTAAAACCCATTGTTTAGAGAAAACAATTTAGTGATCCTCCATTCCCAAAACAAATGAATTTAAATTCAAACAAGTTACTTTTGATGGGGTTTTTCATGAGGTTAATTTTACGATTCGCGGAACTACAAGTTCACAAAAATACGAAAAGATTTTGTATGCGGATTTAACTTGCTACATTAGTTAGTTAATGTTGCTAACTAGCAGACTTAGTTTGGAAGCTGAATTAAAATTTTAACTTCGGATTCAACCAAACAAAATTTAGTAATTTAAATGAACGTATGCTTATTAGAATCATTGGCAGCTGCAGGATTGTGAACTGAGAGAACTTTTCTTTATGCTCCCCTTGACATATAAAATTCAAAACAAAACTATCAACACTATAGTTGTGATGAAATGGGCTTATTTTGCACGCAATTTGCTGTTATAATGAAAATGTTGATAAAAGTCGTCAAACATTTCGAAAGGACATGTATTTAAAATAATTGAAAAACATGTACTTTTTTTTCATCATCCGGGCGCTTTGCATGGGACGAGGGGGAGGGGATAGGTAAATGCTACGTTATTTACGAGGGGGAGGTTAGAATTTTGTGACCAAATGCTACGAGGGGGGAGGGAGGGGTCAAAAATCGCTGAAAAAAAAGCTACGTCATTTGTGTACGGCCCCTGTAATGAATATCCTCGTTTTCGTTCTAACACGATATGAATGTTTACGAAAATTACCTTTAGTAAGTCTCGAACTGAGGTACCTTGCCTCGTCCTTCACGGTAAGTGTGCTGCGTTTGCTTCCTGGACTATATTGCATATGTTCGATTGAAATGAAATGTGCCGAATAAATCTTCAAGAAGAGTTGCATAACAAATAAACTCACAGCATTACAATAGCATTATATCAGCTTTTTATAGGCTCTATAATGGCATTAAATGCACTTGTAAAGCTTATATGCTTTAAAGATCCTTGAAGCATGTACGCGTTATATCAGCTTTATATACGCATATAGAGCAAGCTATAATGCTATATGTCGGCTGTGCAGTTATGCATTATTGATGCTAATAAAGAGCTTTATTGCGTTGTTAATGCTGTAATGGAGCTTCAATGCAACATTAGTGCAAATGTATAGCCAATATAGTGCAATGGCTTAATGCTTATGGTTACTTGGGTATTACGTTTGACCAAGTTTCCCCAGCTCTGCACTACTGTGCGCGGTGTTAGCTCGTGGGTAGATTGAAGTTTTGCGAAGCTGACCTTGCTTTGCTTGGAAATCAATATGAAAGCTTACCAGTCCGGAAAAAAATATAGGTTATTGTCGTCGTCATTCCAGAATCAATGTTCGACAAAGCTTTGACTTAATCCATGAGAAACGAAGAGGGGAGCATTTGTTTTGTGTGCTAAGCATTCGACCACGCTACCCCCGCTCCACTCTCTTCCTTCAATAGAAGTCTATTTACTTCTGCTATGTATATAAATTCTGCACTCCGCAATCAGTGTGCCGTTTTTTTCCTCTCATTTCGTATTTCTGTTATGACTGCCGCCGACAAGTTTCCCAACCCCATCAGAAATGGAAATGGTTCCTACACCTAGTTGCCTACTGCAGCGGACTGACTTTTGTTTTCGAATGTTGCGATCCACTTTGCTCTCGGGTTTTCCATTGTTTTCACTTTCCCGTGAGAATTGCGATGCTGGGAAAATCTGAGCTGACGGTTACGAATTATACGTTCTTAAGATCTGATTTTTTCCGCTCAAAGATTTGGGTCGGTTGCGGAAGCAGCTATCCGCAAAATACGACATCGAAGTTTTTTTTTCGTCGACAAGCGCGTGCTCGAGCGTCGAATGTTTTAAACATGTCGGACAGCTTTTTCGGTACACATCGCTCAATGTCAGCAAATGTCAAGCAAAGCATTGTGGCGCTATTTTAAAACGGTCACTCGCCCTTGCGCCGCCGTTCTGCTCTGTTTGAATATTTGGCAACGGGAATCACAGATCAAGCAGACTATGCACTTTTTGTTCCCTAGACACTGCACTCGCAAAAGTTTGGGAAGAGTGATTCATTAAAAATAATATGTAATTTGTGATGTGCACTACCGAAATATACCAACTGTTGCGTCTGTTTAATATATGTATGCACAGATGTTTTTGATGAAATCAACAAACGACGCTGTTTCTAATTTCATTCCTGTACCATTTCATAATTTAACAAGGGTCCCACGGGAAAGGGGTGTACGCTAAACAAGCAGGCGACGCACGATTGTCGTCATTGGACTATTTATGAGTATAAACGGACTTCACTCAACGATTTCCTCGCAGCTGCCTGACGTCTTTACAGCTTGGGAGGCCAAACAAACCTAGGTTCATCAGCTGTTTTGAAAATTTGCCCGTGAATTGCACAAAATCGGATGCTATTTACGCCTGATAGCTCTTCATGAGTTAACCCGCATGTTTGAACAGCCGACTTCAATGTGATCTGCTGCGTCGAACGAACTCGAAGCCATCATCATATTCTTTTCAACGCATTGTGGACATTGGTTCCATCAAAGACAAGACGAAACAGAAGTCGAGTAAAGCAATCGACTTCGTAGGATGGATCACCCGTTCAGCTTCCCACCAGCAGCGATTGGACGGAGCACAAGTGCGTGTGTCGTCACGGCATGACCATCACCATCATCATCAACATCACCATCATTAGGCTTGTATTGAGGTTAAAAGCATTCGGCCTACATTCTTTCTTCCCTCATTCTCCGCACCAATGCAACCTTCGTCTGCTTCAGTCTGCCTTCTTCGACCTCTCCTCGCCTCAATCGGATCACGAATCGAGTCGCATTCACGCGCTTGTTGCTTTTATTTATTTATTTATATGCCAAATTGCAGTTATTGCTTCTCGCTTCTATTCACATTCACTCTTGTGATCAAATACAAATACATACACACGTGTAGGTAATTACTTCGACCAAAAGCTAGTCTATGGGATCTATTTTTTTTTTCAATACAGTGTGCACAGTAGTGGCGGAACTAAAACATGGCCCGCGAATCGAATTCCCAATGAAAAACGAAAAAATGACGAAAAATGAAAGTGACTTTGATGGACGTGATTTTTGGGCTTACATTGTTCACAATGTCGCAGTGGAGTTCTGCTTGGTGGCTTGTCTACGGAGACGTGATTATCTGTAAGTGCTTTTCTATGAAAACATAACCTTGGCACTATAGTCTATTTATTTGGATAACTTTCGTAGACAAATTTTTGTTTTGATCTCAAGGGGGAATCTATCAATTAGCAGCTTCATTGTACACGTTTCAAGCTAGTTGTGGAATTTGGGTTTCGACTTCGTCTCATCAGAATCTGATACTAACTTAGTGACAGTCATAAGTTAGCGCCGGATTGACGCTAGCTCCAAAAAACGAACCCCTAGACCTGCGTGATGTTCCGTAAGAAAAAACTGATGAGAATTAATGAAGTCGAAACTTGGCTGGGCTTAGCAAGCAAAAGTACATTATGCTCTATCTCTTCCTTAGTGGAGCTATATATCTTCCTTAGTAGAGAAATATTTAGGTAAAAATTATTTTTCTCCGCTAAGGAGAAAATTGTGTTACACCGCGTTTACGCGTTAAGGTCACAAAAGCTACAAATTAGTTAAATTACTTATGGAATTCGCGTTTCGATTTCGCCTCATCAGAATCCGACACTAACTTAGTGACAGGACTAAGCTAGCGCTGGATTGACACTAGCCATAAAAAGGAAAATATTTGTGTTTTTGAGCAAACCCCTAGTCATGTTCCGCAAGAAGACTTTGAAGTGCTATTCAAGAGAAAAGGCACTCTAGAATCGAGATAAATAACGTTTGAACTGGAAATGTTCTATTATCATAGGCGTGCTAAAGAATGAACAGTTTTTTCCTCGAAATAGATTTGAGTGTAACCCCCAAAAGATTTTAAAGGTTTGGTTATAGCGTGACGATAGCTATAGTAAAAAATCTTTTCACCAATAATCCCCTAAATTGCGATAGTGCATTACAAGCAAATACTACACGTGTTCGTTAGTGTAAACTTAAAAGCAAAATCATCACTAACACATTTAAAAATTATACGCAAAATACGCCATTTGCAAATGCACAAGAATGTGTCTCCGAATGTATGAACACGGTGTATAGGATACTAAAGTGCAATATTGATCATTCAGCCTATCTGTCGATAATGTATTCCCCTCAGTCTAAACCCCACTTGAGGCTCATGCCATTCAAATTTTTTAGAAGGACAATACCAATAAAACGCTTAATCTAAAAATAAATTTAAAATGGCCCCGGGTTTAATCCTTAAAAAACAGAACAAATATTTCATCAATATGGCTATTTGAAATGAGATCTATGAGAGCTTACAAAGCATTGACTGTAAGCATGATCCGGTTCCTTCAAATTCACCCTAATTATCATTATTTTAAAAAATATATTCAAAGAGACGCTTGCAAGAATATTTATAAATTCAATTCACCGCTTATAACAGTTATCAATGTTATCAGTAGAACTTAGAATTTTTGAATTTCACGGAAGCAGTGCTGCCAGGGACAATGTCAGATTATCGTTTTCGGATAACACTTCGTCGTCTTTAAATATTATTGAAAACTACTAAAACATAAAGGAATGGTCTTCAGTGTTTCGGATTTTTCTCCTCGTCAGTTACTGATACCAACTTGGAGCCCGTTAGATAATTCCAAATCAGCGCCACGTATGATGAACACCTAAACAACTGGCTGGTTCCGAGTGAGTAGTAAGCATAGAAGTTCTGGTAGTCTCAGAAGTAAGCATAGAAATTCTGGTCGGTTTTGGTGAGAAATTTGAATAAATATTAAAGTAAAATATGTTTAAGAACCAAACACCTGCCACTATGCAAACATTTCTCCCAATTTGATTTTTTTTTTATTAGTCGAAACCGTGCTGTACCTATAATTTAAAAGTTTAGTTTTTAGTGTTTCAATTTCTCTTCGTCAGTAATTGCCACCAACTTCATGCAGGTTTAGACTTGTCTAACGGACTCTAATTTGCCGTTAGTTACTGACAGGGAGAATCCGAAACACCATAAACCAATCTTTTAAGTTACGCATTTAGCCCTTATGGGCAAAATTTTATCCAATCCAACAAAAATCCGATTTGGGGCAAAATGTTTCCATGTTTAAACATCAATTTAGGTTGTCTTCAACTATCTTTTCCATGATATCCGGCTAGTATGATTTTATTTATTATTTTTATTTAACGTAGCTCAACGCGTTAGCTTTACTAAGCGGTGGGATTATTTTTTTGTTTACAACATGTAAGATATGAGAAAAAACCGACTCTCCAAAACATGGGTGCGCTATTTACTGTCGCGCGTGGAGATCCGTATTCGCCACGGAAAAACCTTTACTGCGGCTTCTAAAGCAGTTTGGTGGTCTTGTGGTTTCGGATGCTCTTGCATACTTGTTTTTATTAGGTGTTGGTTGTTTCGCTTGCGGTATTAGCTGTTGGTTTTGAGATACTGGGTGCAGTGGTAATCATTGGCAATGTATTTCTATTTAGGGTTCCATTATTTGTGGATATCCTGGATGTTCAAACCAGTTCTAACACCTCGCAAAATTTAGACCCGAGCGGATATCATTAACCCGTCTAACTTTTTTCTAGCGCATGTGGGGACCAAAACCATTTTTCGTTAACATTGTTGGGGCCCAAAAATATGAAAAACTTGTTTTGATCAAAATCTCACGGAGCTGCCCCATTACGATGCTCTTCACTACTCTCCTAGAATATCTACAATGATCCAATTGCGTGATGGGTTTCATCAGTTTTCAGTAATATTACAAGACAGTTATTCCAAACTTTCGTTCTTAAACATTAACTTAAATTGTCTTTGGCAGCACTGCTCCAGTTCGGGTTCCCCAAACCGACTAATTGCAATAAATTCAGTTTTACGGACAATATTTATAATTGTTGATGCTCAAATGAAAGGTGATAGTCCCAGTTTTTACCTTTATTTGTTTTTGTGAGAAAATCTTGTCTATACTTAAAGTTACACCTATTCGAACCGATTCATGGGCATGACATGGAGAGAGCTCACGCAAAACGGTCAAGGTCCAAACAAATTCACTCGTGGATATAAAAATATATACCAAATATCAAAAATGGCATTCGTTTTTTTGTTTATTCAAATATTCCATAGAATGTCCTGAAATGTCAAGATCGGAGGTAATCTGAAAAAATGTGTTTTGAAACATTGGCTGGGACTTCTCTGAGAAATATTTCTTAGATCTGGTGGTAATTTTTTTAAATTTCGTTTTTCAACCTTTCCAAGCCTCAATACAATTAAAAAAATTCCCATAAAGGCAACCTTCCAAACAATTGTTTTCCCGAGATGTTTTATGACATTCTAAGACATTTGGCATCAAAGATACGAAATCGATTCTTTGAAATTTCAAGACAGACAAAAATTGTGTATACCTGACGTTTTTGCCTTTCGCAATAGAAAGGTATTGCAATTGCTCTGAAAACCGACTTTTTAACGGAGGCCCGGAGGGCCGAGTGACATACCATTCGATTCAGTTCGTCGAGTTCGGCAAATGTCTGTGTGTGTGTATGTATGTGTGTGTGTATGTATGTGTGTGTGTATGTGCGTCTGTGTGTGTGTACGCGAACACAATCTCACTCACTTTTCTCAGAGATGGATGAACCGATTTTTACAAACTTAGTCCCAAATGAAAGGTGCAACGTTCCCATAGGTTGCTATTGAATTTCTAATGGATCCGACTTCCGGTTCCGGAATTACAGGGTGATGAGTACGATCACGCAGAAAATGTCGATTTTAAGAAATTCTGCAATGAATGTATAATGGTGAAAAATTTTCCAAAATGTGACCACAACTGCTTCGATTTGTAGTACTAGGTCATTAACAGCCATTCAAAGTCTCTTTGGTCACATTGGCCACCATCATCGGTTCCGGAAGCCCCGGCGGAAGTATCCAAATTCAGAATAATAGTCACATCGGTTTCTCGGAGATGGCTAGACCGATTCGGCTAAACTTGGTCTCAAATGAAAGGTATTGCGTCCCCGTAAATGGCTATTAAATTTTATCCCCAACCGACTTCCGGTTCCGGAGTTACGGGTTGTGGCGTGCGATCACATAGCAAAATTGATTCAAACCGATACTCCGATGAAAGCAAAAAAGGTAAAAATTTCGCTAAAATGTCTCTCAAACAACTTAAATTTGCTGTTCTAGGTCACCGACGGCCAACCAAACTTTCGTTGACTACATTGACCACCATAGATAGTTCCGGAAGTGCCCGGGAAAAGCGGCCATCTTTCAAAATTTACGAACTCACATCAGTTTCTCGGAAATGGTTAAGTCGATTTTCACAAACTTAGTCCCAAATGATAGCTATATTATCCCCACAGATGTCAATAAAATTTCTTACGGATCGCTTATATGAGTCCGGAAATATAGACTAAACCTTCCGGTCACATATGAAATTCCCATACAAGCCGGAACTCAAAATTTTTTTTCAAAGGGGGGACCCCATGAAATTTCAGAAATCGAATTCGTATTTTTGATGCCAAACATCTTTAAAATGCATGAAACGTCGAGATTTTATGTTATCTCGAAAAATTTTTTTTTATAAAGATCGACTTTTTGGGACTTTGCCGATTTCGCACCTTTTTTCAGTTCAATATTACCGTGGCTGTTTTTTCTTTTTCAAAATTTTACAACTCGAATAATGATTTATTTTCCTGAATATAGTTGTCATGTGATGTATTATAATAAAATGTAATATATGCATTTAAAAGTTTTTAATGAATATAAACAACGCACACATTCTCGTGATTCATGATTGAGAAAGGCACAATTGCACCGCTAGGTGGATTAAAATAGGTTTTGTGATTAGGTGCCGTCAGCAAAGTTTCATGAAACCCAATTGCGCATTTAAATAGGTTAGCAGCTTTGTTTTTAGGAGAGTACTCCCATCTTAAGGAATCTATTTTTATTAACACTACTTTTCTTGTATAATATTTAATTTTGAGTCAATTTGGTGAAGTTACTCTTTATCTAAATATTCATAAGGGCGATATATATCGATATGATGATAGGGGCACCTTAAAATCAGTTTTTTTTTTGGCAAGACCACATATGTATGTATTGTAATTTAGATCTTTTTCAAACCATATCATTTCACATGTACCATTCCTAACATAGCAATATATTGGGACTGAGAGGGACCATCAGGGCACTCGCTTGAAACGGTTAGGACAGGGAGAGTGGAAATGCCAACTTCCTGTTGCTAACATTTCGATTCAAAAATCAATTCACGTACTCTCGAGTGAGCGAATCGCCCAGCGGGCATTCAAGATGTGACTCCACTATCTGGGCTCTAGATATTGGCCCATCAACACATGAACCGGGACCAACCTGTTTTTTCCGTTCCGAAATAAGACGTGACCACCGATTTTTCACCTCAAAAAATCTTAACGACCTCGGCTGTGATTGAACTCTGACCCGATTGCGTGATGTATCCTAATAGTATCTGAAGCTTTCTAGATAGAAACCTAACTGATATAAATTCACACACAGCACAAGAATAACTGAAAACATATAAATTCATATCGTCCATTTAAATAAATGGATGAATGGTAAAAAGTTATTTTAAATGCTGTTATACAAGGTCGCAGAAAAGAAATTGTTCTATTGTATAATTAAGGTGCTTATCAATTTAGATTCGTAATTTAGTTTCACGAATATTGACTGAAAATACCTAATAATGAGAATGTTATCGAAAACCAAACAATACTTTTGATCGTCTCTTTTGGGTTTGAGACCACTGTGTAGCGGGTGATTTTAGCTGCTGTTTTGAGCGAAATGAGAAGGTAGACTGACGATAACTCTTCATTATATTAGGAAATGTTCAAATTTTCTTATTGTGACGAATGTATCGAGACAGTAAAGCCAATTGCATAACTTTCTATTTTATTCTTCTAATAGGGTCGTGTTTTGCCAGTATGAAGACACGAAGAAAAAATATTGTTCGACTGCAAATTGAAAAATATTTATTTCAATTAAATATTAGCAACGCTCCCGATAGACGGCTGTCCGGATTTTAACCAGCACATATTACAAATAATATTCAGAATAGTACTACTACGTTTAATTCTAACGGAAGTTCTCGGCAGTCGACTGCCCAGAGCAATTGATACATGATCACATTTTTTCGAGTCGCATAATGTAGCTTTTTTCGGCGATTTTAAAAAGCGACGAAAAAAGCTGTAAGCCCTATTTTTTATAAATTATGGTACCACCAACTACAGTATTTGGTACCACCTCACCATAAGGTGTAGAGTACAGTGAATCACCATAAAGTATATATTTATTCCATTATAAATATGCCAAATTTGGCATAAAGTTCCAATTATACCATATTTCGAATTGCCGCTTTGTTCGGGTAATCAAACAGGATGTGGATATGTATCCGAGTAGCTTCTTCCCCACAAAGAGATCCAATGCGTGCACAATAAAACAAGCATAATTCTACGTTATTCTCTGCGACGAAAGGAAATAAATAATAAAAATAATAACACAGTAAAAGATGCTGCAAAATAAAACCAAAATCAAGACACGTTGACCTCTCTGTTCCGTCCGTCGCTCTTGGTGGCAGTGCGAAGGCAGAAAGGAGGAAGCACGCAGGCAGAATGGCATCTGTTGCCCTATACATAGTTTCTTTCCCCTTTCCGAAGTATGTGGGTACACACTGAAGGGACGCAAGCGGATGGGAACGGATTTGATTGTTGTCTGTCGGTCGTGAGCGAGACTTCGTAACATCTTCCGTACCTACCTACCTACTGGTACCATTCTCAAATTTCCAGCAATTTTGCTTTGTGCAAGGTGATCGCACCTGCCGCAAGAGCACATACCATCCATGTAGGAATAACGCGTCCCTCTTACAATTTGATATTTTCTCTTTCAGTCTCGGGTGAATAAAGGTTTTTGTTAGGCATCACATGAATGCGAGGTTCTTTTTGGTTATATCTGTTGGGAGGCAGTCTTCCTATTTTGGAAGATGTGTAATTGAATCGTTTGGGTTGTGTTGCATTTTCGTTGGACCATAGACTGTATGGTTATGAACATCGTAAAGTTTGGTTATAGAACAGTGATATAATAACCGGTTGCTAGAAAAATAACAAAAAGTTCTTTCGCATTATTGTTCAATAAACCTCTTTAATTAAAACCTTTATCGTTTCTCTATTTCTCTTCGTAAGTTTATATAACAACCTGATTAATATTCAGAGCAGATTTTTTAGACTAAAAGAAAAAAAGTTAATCCTATATATATATATATATATATATATATATATATATATATATATATATATATATATATATATATATATATATATATATATTACGGGTTAGAATAGTTCCACTTCTCTTCGAAATTAATCCGAACGTAAGAGGCACGACACAAAATACAGCTATGTGTCCATCAATCATGGCCCGAGTCTTACACCGAGTACAAGGCATTTCGTAAGAAAGGGAGAAGATTAATGGTACGGTTCGACCAGTGAGTGCTTGTTGTGGAGGTATTCCATCACATGGAAACATTCCGGAATGATTTACGGATCAAATTTTGTCCGCCCTACGCCACGCTCTTCCGATTTGCTTTGTCCTTTCAGTTGGCACAGAACTAGCTTTTATGCCACTGATTATCTGTTCCAAAAATATTATTACTTAACATTGATATTGTTTTGGAATTCTGTCATTACTCTTGTTTCTCCATCATTATAAATGACATTAAAAACGCCTTATCCTGAACACGCGATCATTGCAGGATATTTCAAAGGGGGCAACGTCCAAATAGATAAAAAAAACATCCCGTAAAAAGATCTCAACCAAGTGCGGAAAGTAGGGGGTCTAAAGCATGGATGAAGAGAATCTCCCATTTGTTGCCAGTCTGCCTTCTGGTTGCTTCTGTTTCTTCCCACCAGCACCGGTAATGATCGCCTGTCTACTTCATAATCGCATTTTTCTTTGAAATTTGTTCATATTTCCTGGACGAATGCAAAGCTGTTCTGCATATTCGAACTCGGCAGGGGTTAAAGACACTCGACAGCGACTTTTTGTCCGTCTGGTTCCGACATCGAAATTTAATTTTCTTCTTGTTGGTATGAGCGAATGGACAGGCGACCTTGCGGTCCCTAGCGAGATTGACATCTGCTAACTAATTTTTGTTTCACTTGGACTCGAATTATAACTATGAGACCAAAACCGGTCTATAATTTTTGATTTGTTGTCAGTACGACGGTAGGGTTGGTGATTGACCCTTAAATAAGTGACTGTATGTAATTCATACGAATTACCGGTAGAAATTGTTGAAACCTTCGACCAATTTTGGCGTGCATTAAAAACGGTAAGCAGCCCATTCTAATACACGTAATGCCTCACATATATTAGACGGCGAAGCGGAAGCAAGCACCGAATCCGGTTTCTTGGGTTGAAGAGTGTAGGCAATTAAAGATATTTTACCTCACCCGAAAGCTTGTAAGTGCGCGTTCCTTTTGCACGGTTCAGCTTACTACCCACTCCGTACTCGATTAGGTGGAGCATACACCTAGCAATAGGATTGAGGTTTGAGCGTGAATTGTACCCTTCGAAAACACATTACGTTATTGCTGTTTTCAGTTGTTAAGTTATACCCGACGAGGCAGGCACAGGCAAGCGGCAGGCATTGATGCGGAGGCATTTCCTTGAAGTTATGGGCGTTAGTTCATCTAATTCATCGAACCGGAGGGCCTTGAAACAGAACCACAACTGGCCCGACAGCCGTTCAGTCGAACAGGTGTGGGAGTAGTGGAAGGTGATAATTGCTTTCTTTTAAATATGTAATAGATCAATTTTACTTTCATTCGACACGGGATGAAGCTCATGTTAGAAACAGGATGCTAGAGGATGGGTTGCAGAATAAGCTAACGTAGGCCGAAGAGGGCTGGAAATGTAATTCTTTAGGATCTCTAGTCATAGAGCTGTTGGATCAATCATTATTATTTTAAAATACGACTTATGCGATCGACTTCAGGGCCGAAGACAAAAAAAAATGAAATCTATTACAGATTTCTCGAGTTTTGAAGGGGCGATATTTGTCCGCATCAGAAACATCGAAAATTTGTTCTGATAAGCTGCGTATGGTGGTAAATAGTCTGAAGTAGGCAAACGATAAATCTGGCTACGAGCCTTTTACGAAGGAGTTCAGAGTATATGTACCAGCTAACCGGGTTGAAGTGGACGGGGTTATTTTCCACTTGAGTTTGAATTGCACTGATCTGTTGGCACAGGGGTTTGGCTGTTTTAAAGACCCCATGCTTCAGTCAGTAAATATTCTGAACTGAAAACGATTGCATTCAGCATCAGTCGCTGTTGATGCGAAAAAAATATATGTCAACTCAGACTCTTACCGGGTGATCATCGCCTGTTCTGCTTTACCTAACTATTTTCTTTTTGACAAGGCCTGTTCGCCTTTTTGTGCCGCGGGTCAAGAACTGCGCACTACTTGCAAACAATTGGGACACGCAGCCAACCATTCTAGCAATAGGGTTCGTTGTGGGAAATGCGATGGGTATCCTGTGGATATCTCCTGTTGAAGGGATGTTGAAAAGTGATCTCCGTACAAACAGCTCAAGGAGAAACTGAAGCGTTCCCTCTACACTATCTCTCGTAGAAATGCTACGCCACCAATCTCTACGAATATCTATACTAACTTGTTACTGACGAGCGCGGCTTTGACGGCCCCCAGGAGGGAACATCTGCTGCCCATCAAACTACCAACTATCAATTTTCATATGAAGCTGATAAAACCGGGTCAAAAAGTTAATAAAATCGGGGATAGGATAAAATCGGGGACTGATAAAATTTGGTCTTTACTGTATTGAAATACGATGCTTTTCCATTATGCGAAACATGACATACTTCAGAAATAAACCTCAACTTTCACGATTCTAATATTATTCGCCTGGATCGAGAAGACTCTTACGTAAGAGTACTTTTGGGGGATCAACAAGTGATATTCTTTCAATCGAATCGACCTTCGCACGATACCAGATATTGAAGTTGTCGCTTGTCAAATTAGAATCCAAGGCAAAGACCTGTGCATTGCTTCCACCTACATTCTCCGTAGAGCCTCAGTTGGCCACCGATGGCTTTGCGATATGGCGGAAGCCCTCACCCTCAATGAGGCGAATTTTTGGAGAT
The DNA here is from genome assembly GCF_030247195.1 of Topomyia yanbarensis. Classification (NCBI taxonomy): domain Eukaryota; kingdom Metazoa; phylum Arthropoda; class Insecta; order Diptera; family Culicidae; genus Topomyia; species Topomyia yanbarensis. The sequence continues at coordinate 27,117,945 of NC_080670.1, read as the reverse complement.
TTTTACTCACGCTACGGCATGGGGTTGTCTTACTGAGTACAACCTATGTTTCGAATGACCTCACACTAAATATTCATTGAAGGAGCTACGCCTCCGCGATAACCGGCAAAATCGAGTCCACACAAGAGCTCCCTCCGGAGGAAGAGTACGAATTCCTGGCTGGGTTGATTCTCGACACCGCGATTCAAGTTCAGACGAAACACGTACCAGACGCGAACTTTCGAGTACAGTCTTCCAACCCATTGTGGGATAAAGAGTGCTTAGACGTATATGCGGAGAAGGTCGCCGAGTATATGACCTTCCGGGATGTCGGGTTACCAGTTGGATATGCCGACAGTACGCGACGTTAGAAACGCGAATGAAAAGTTTGATGAAAGCCAAAAGACGTAGTTACTGGCGTCGGTTCATTGACGGATTAACTAGAGAAACATCGATGAGCACTATTTGGGGCACGACCCGGAAAGAATCTACCAAGCGACGCCAGTTGAATTTATTTAATAAGTTTCTTTAGGGTAACAGGGCCCCTCATGACAGGAGGCAAGTGAACAACCATCCAAAACTAGGAAAACCAGCCTCCGACCACAACTAGCATCGACCGATTTCAATGTTGTTCTGTACCCGTGTCAATTTCTTTCATACTTCTGAGACAATTGTATTTTTGGACATATCCACGAAATAAGAGATTTGTGAAATCCCGGATCACATACATCCGCAAGTGATCCCAAACATCTTTCATAGGAAATTTCGAGAAGTTCGAGTATGAATTTGAAATCCGGGTCAATATGACCCGCTTACACCTTACTTTGCCTTCGTGACCAAAAGATAACACCCAAAGGAGGTTAATCATAGCCAATTGAGTTCATATTTTGCATAGAGATTTTTAGAGGAGCTAAGTCTGTCGAGTTGTGTCAGGTTATAAAAGTTGATGTTCACGAGAATCGTGGGACAGAAATTATTAGTAGGGACTGTATTAAAATATGACTGGGTAGACAAAACAATCTACCCAATACGCACATAATTCCGTAGTTTCCCTAAGAAAAAAAATTAATTGCTTAATACACGCTTTAGCTAGCACAGCAAATTATCTTTTCTTGACATTTTACATGATGAATATACTTGCTTGGACTTAGAGTCAACAAAAACTTCATCCTTCAATCTGCAGCTCCAAATTGCTTGCCAATTACATATATTTTTTATTTTTTCTATCTCGGTTTTATTTTGCAATTTTCGATGCACAGTGTGTTTCGTCTTAAAGTTTGGCTTCGCATTACGATCTGCTATATTCTGCGTTTAAATCTTTCCAGTGCTCTTACCACTTTCTAGACATAAGATTGAGATAGTACGATTTCCGCCGAAACTAAAGAAACGTTATTTGAGAAGAATCAACTTTCGAATCAGATTTAGATTGCCTTCCTTTCGCTTCCTGGTTTCTGCTTTTGAGGATCTTTGAAACGTCCCCATACATCGCACACTATGTGCTTTCCAGTCAATTCACGACCGGGTTCGTTCGGAATGTTCATGTAGAATCAATTCACGAAGCGCTTATTTCAGTTGGTAATAATTGAGATTGTTTGGTACTTCTGGTATAGAGAAAACGCAGATATCATCAACAAAAATAATAAGGCTACCTCTTTTACTTTTGTGTTCCCGAACACCACCTTAATTTCTTTGTCAAAATACACTTTTTTTTAACAACAATGACTTTCCCACAGTAGTAGAAAATAAATACAAAAAAATACACTTTCTACGTCGCAACCGGATTCTGCCTGTGTGTCCTAACCGGTTCAGAACGAACAACGAAATGCTCTTCGCCCGTAATCCACACTTCCCTTCAGAATCCGCAACCTAGTTCCAAGTGGTGTGGTGCTATGGTATCTGAACTGAAGGGAAAATTTGCGAACGAAGAAAAAAAACTCCCATTGTCTTCGCCGTGTGTATTATCATCAGCGCGGCGCAGTCCTGTCGCGCAGAGTCGACGACTGTCTTCCGCATATCGCCGCTCCGTTTCACGCGTGTGCAACCCCCGACACGTACATACGATTGTATTGTTATTATCCACATACATACCGGCTCGTCGTCGGTTATTATGGATCGCTAATTGAGCCCCTGCTGCTGGCGCAAAACTGATAGCTTGGTTTGGTTGGTTGGTCGGTCGGTTGGTTACTGGATTTATATAACATCTTTGCGTGGATTGATGTAAACACAGTTTTATCGCCATAGACAATAGCAATACTAGCAGCAAGAAGAAAAAGCAGAAAGGGGCTCCTCGGGGCAAAGAATGGTTGGGGAAAGGGGGTTTAGACGCCACACTTTAATGATGATGGTTAATAATTAGCTAGGTTTGGTGATTCATGGTTGTTTTTAGGGGTTTCTGGTGCAAAATGAGTCATATTTGAGGTTATTTTGGCTGCTTTCACTATGTTGATTGCAAAATGCAAAAAAAACTGTATTTTAAAGAAAACGGTTGTTACCGGATCCAGTAATTCAAACTTTTGTTTAGCCTTTTTAGAACCAGCCTAATTATCATATTTTCATTTTATAAATATCACGGATTACGTGACGGCAAAATAGCGTTGGAAATGAGCTTGGACTTTCTGACCTACATATGAACAAAGGACAAGAGTTTCAAACATGTTTTTTATATATATTTTCAATACATTTCAGGCTATATGGTAGGAATGTAAGGTACCACGACCCATAAATGGCGAAATCCTCCACTGAATCAAGTTACATGTAAATTTTTGAACTATAACAACCATCTACAAAAACAATATTGTGCTGACTACATCCTACAGTACAAAACACAAGGCACTAGCTTCACGGTTTGCTCTTATCAAGGACAGATATGTGCGTGCTGGTTCAGTGATCATACAGCATACTACGGAAAAGTATGCACTGAAGCCGATAAAAAAACTCATCATCCACAATCAAACCCCACTCACTGTTGGAACCAAAAATAGTTCCCAACATTGTGGCTGCTGTTCAGACAATAAAAACAATTGACCTGTGTTGAGCCAAAGACCAAGATCCATTTCGAGATACATGAAAAATAACGCTACCACATAAAATATATCATTAGCTATACGCACTTCTACTTACTTTTTGAGGATTGACGTAGAAATCCATAACAAATAAGAGACAGTTACATATCATGATTCATTGTGAATGATGGAAAAATGCTGGCGTCCAGTCTAGTATTGCTTATCGCAGAGCAACCAGAAAACTGCATCCAGTATCTCCAAATGAACAACCAGCACTATCAGCGACGAAGCAAATGCCAAAAAGACGGATTCACACAAGTGGCCCGTATGTATAAGAAGCAACGAAGAGCATCCGCTCATGAACGCCTAGATAGCATCAACGATGACAGCATGGGCGTTTACTGGGTGAAAACTTTAGCAGCGAAGACGTATTATTATAGTTTTTAATTACCTAATCGACGGTCATGCGTTAAAACGAACAATTAGTACCAATCAATACCCCTGGCAATGAACAGTCTTTAGACGATTAAAAACAGCCAAACGAGCCGCATTCTCAAATTTCTCGAAGCATAAGACGCCTGCATAATGAAACCACTACTTTCAATTCAACAATGAATTCAAATAGAAAAGCAGACGCATTTTTTTTCAGACACCAGCGAAACGTCGAGCGTCAACTGAAAACTTAGCCCAAGTTGGTCTGGAAGTATTTGAACGAGCAGCGAAAAGAAACTGGTGTGCCATCTTATATGTCATTTAATGGAGTTTTAAGCACCAGACACTAAGGAAATTTGTTATCTGTTGTCCGACAATTTTTCAAGCGTTTTTTCCGAAGAGAGTCTCCACTCACAACAAATTGTTGCCGCCGCCAATTTAACTCCTCATCTAGGACGAACCATCAACCGAATTTGCGTCGATTATGCTGCCATTCGTGCAGTAAATTTAAAGCTGAATTGATTGCATTGGATTCGCTGACGGATTGCAAACCGATGCTATTGACATGGATCTATCTGCGGCTGTCGACAAAATCATCCATGATATCGCAATAGCAACGCTAGACAAACTCGGTATTCATGGACAACTTCTGCGCTAGTTTCGTTCCTACCTCGATGGAAGGCAACTCCCTCCAAATCTTCATTTGAGGCTGTCTATCTGCACCATTCCTCGCAACATCCGGCATCCCACATGGAAGCCAACTCGGTCCAGTAAGATTCCTCCTTTACTTTAATGACGTTCGTTTCAAATTACAAGAACTCCGCCTTTCTTTCGCCGTCGACATATAAATTTCGACAAATACCGGATAAAACCAATGTCGAGTTTCTTTACAGTAAACTGTAGAGCTTTAATACGTGGTGTAAGCTAAACTGAATAAACCGACGTACTGCATACATCGTGGATAAGGCATCCAAGCCGATTTCAGCGGCCAACAGAAAAACGTTATCGGTTAACGCAGCCCGACACTCTAGATATCCGGAGGAACTGCTCTCGAGACATGTTCGTCTCGGACTTACTGTTTGCCAGGGTGGATTGCCGTACAATGCTCGGACGCCCGGATCTGGTGGTGGTGGTGTTACCGGACTTCAGTGTATTTTTAACAGTTTGGCAACGGCTTTTGAATTCAACCTGAAAAGGAATTCTATAAAAGCCAACATATTTTCTATTCTGAAATGTAATTAGATTAAGCAACTACCGTTGGGTCCAAGCGGTCTGCTGGTGTAGATACAACAAATAAACAAACAAATGCACTAGGTGAGGAGACAAGTGTTTTCCCATGCGAAAAATGATCTCCACGAGAAATAGCAAGTTGCGTGCACAAGAGCTGACAGACACCAACTAATATTGTTATTTTAATATCCAGCGTTTGGTTAAGCTGAACGGGCTGAGTTGTGTCAAACAAACGAATTAATCAAAAAAGAACTCGAGAGACTTTCACCTACATAACGAAACTGTTTTATTTGTCCTCAGTGTCTCCTTCACGCACAATACGCAGACTCCGATCACTTTATTGGAAACCCGCTTCGCCCAAACCGCTTCGGAGAGAAAAAAAAGATTGACGACATCCAATCACATGATTGATTTGTGAGATTTCAGCACGAACAAAAAACGAAAGCAATATCAACTTCGCAACTGAACGAAAGAGAATAACCAACTCGGACCTAATTTCACCTGGTGTTGATGCTTGCTGTAGTAGTGGACAGCGACGATCGCCGGCATTGGGCAAACAATGCGCCAGGTATATCCAGAGTAGCAAGTACAACGAAAGCTCTCTCTACGATCGAACTGCGACCGGTGACGAATCGTGCAGCCCAAGACAACTCAGCGGGTGGGCCACATACATTTCGAGCTGATGGACGTAAAAAGGGCACACGCGTTATAGGTCTGGATGGCGGATGGTGGTAACTAGACAAATAATGCCACCCCATATAGTAGTAGCACACGGCGGCAGCTTCGGGTGTCGGATGCCAACGGCAGTCTATAGTGAGAGAGAGACACAAACAAGCCTTCGCTGGGATGGATCGTGGAAATGGCGAATGGCGTGAAGGATGACGAAACGTGAAGCAATATTTGAGCGCTCTTGTTATATGAAAGGTGCCGGTGCGGTTTTGGCTCTGACTGATTGGAAAATAACGATAAGAACCGTGACGGACGTGGATGATGTTTCCCCGGGCGTGCTGTGGGCGAAACCAAACTCGAAGCTGTTCGAAGATTCACAAGTAACGATTGGAACAAGCGAGTTTCTAGTGGTTTTCGTTTTCTAGTATTTTTGCCGATCGACGGTTGATTAATTAAACCAAACCGAACATTCACTTTAACGCTTATTTAAGCCCCTTAGAGGGACAAAACAGAATGATTGTTTTCACCAGAAATCAGGGCCGCTGGGTGCTTAGTCTGAGAATGCCTTGTCCCGTTAGGCAGCTATAAGACACGTGTACGTGTACCAGTGACTAGATTGTAGTTCGCGAGAATGGTTGGTTATGTTCAATGTAATTGTAATGACTCATGCGCTTTGTGGGCTTTTCCTCACGGATCGGATATGAAAGGGAAATTGAATTGTAACTACGGTGCTGGCAGCTGGACAAAAAGCAAGAGTCAACAATTTGCTTTGTTCCAACGTACCAAGCTACTGGGAGTTGGTTGTTCTTTGGCTTTTAGCATTAAAGAGTTTTTTGCTACTCTTGCAAAAATCGAGAGCAAGGAGCGTGTCCTGGAACGAACATACATGTAAATGGCACAACAAAAAATGAAAACGTGAATCATCGCTTTCGAGTATGCTTTGAGGCGACGTTGTCTGTAAACAAATGTCGCACTGAATTCTTTCCCAGTTATCATCACTAAGTACGGTGCTAGAACTAAATCGCATATTCTACAGACAAACAGTTTTTCAACGTACGTATATTTGCTTGACGTATCGGACAAACAACATTCGTTCGTCCAAGATGTGAAGTGATAGTTCGTTGCAGAATAACACACGCGAAAGGTGGGGACTGTTGTATTTACGGTTGTTGTTTTATTTTTGTCCCGCGGTAGATTAACTGACATACCCTGTGACGTCATACGGACAGTTTACCTATGTGTTCATAGTCGCACACACGCATGAACGCTTTGGATCAGTTGGCATCAAGACTTTGAGGGAAGCAAATGAACATCTTTTCGCCCACTCCAACTTTTGGTACCTAGGTGTTTCTACGCCGTGTTTTTTTATCACACGTCAACATACCTACGCTGATGGTGTGGTGACTCTCACAGCTGAGGTTGCCTTGCGCCCGCATGCTCTCAGTCTCTCTGTGGTAGAATTCGCTCACTGACGACGTGTGGGATTTGATGTGAGCGGGAGTGAATTTCGAGTCGCATATTCGTATAACTCTTTTTGTTGATTAGCGTTTGTGTATGTATGAGTAGGTTTGCTAGAGAGAGAAATAGAATATAATTTTCGTAATGGCTGCTGGTGCTGCTGAAATTTTAAAATCATAATTACAGAGCAATATAGCAATCGAACATAGGGATTATATTCCTGCTATGTACTGATGCATTAAGATTAATTCTTCATCCAGGATGTATGTTAACTGTAGTACAATTGGACTTGATTGGACAATTTTTAGAATCAATGTTGAAGACTGATGGACAATAATTCAATATTTGAAGTTTCGAAATTTATTTATTTTTCTCACAACTATGTCACGAAACGATTGTTCAATTTATGTTGGATTTCGTCTGTCATTTCATCTAAATATAAATATTTTTTCGTCATTAACTTCTATTTCTTCCACCCATTATCTGTATCACTTGTGTGTTAGTACTACCATATTTTGTCTCTCATTCTCTTACTCATTCCGATAAACGCCAGCACACTCACACCGCGCTAGTGATTATTTGCGTTCTCTTCTATTTCTTCCACTTTATTGCCATTCATCGAAATTCGTAGTATGTGTTGTTTTTTTCTGCTCGCACTTTGTGACCTCATTCGTTATTATAGCCGCAACCGTACGTCTGCCACCGACCGACCCCACTACCTGGTCTGTACCGTTGTTGGTTATAGCAGCGCTTTGTGTACATAACCCAGGAAGGTCTCGCGTCGCTCTTCCATCACGCCTTCCGTCGTCATTTACCACTCATCCGCTCCGCGCGTGCCTATCATGCATGCAGTCGTGACCGAGACGTTGTTGTCATCTTCTCAACGACGTAGCCGTCGTCGGGATGGAGAAGATCACATGCCGTCTCACTCTCGTTTACCTACCCCGATGACGTTTCGTTCTGTCGTTCGTGGCAACAGGGATGCCAGGCAATATTTTGTGACATATGTGCGCAGTCTATGTCTAGGATTGACCTATTGATAATTTTGGTCGAACTAAGAAAATAATGTTTGAAGTATTGGCATCTTTTCGCAGAAAGTATATGTATCTCGCGTCGTTTTTTAAAGGGCCAATACCCAGCAAACAATTTTGTGATCATATCGAAATTTCAAACGAGTTGTAGGGTGATGAGCCTATTTTCACCATACTAAGCAAGGTGCCTCACTAATTCGGTAATTTCTTGCCTTACAATCAATGGAATGCGTAAAAATTGACATCAACCGCTTTGCTTCGTTGTTAAGAACCAATATAATAACACAAATGCGTTGAAAACAGTAACATTCTCGTGTTTGAGCGCAATGAAAACTCGAATCGAGTGGCCCTATTGTTGCACTACCATTTGACTCAATGCGCTGAACAAAGATGGCAGACACTGCTCTAACCAACGGCTTCAAATGGGTAGGGTGATAATAGAAACATGGCGCGAATAGGCTCATCACCCTACATGTAAATATACAGTACAACTAAGTCGTATACAATGTGCAAATATGCTATATACGGACAAAAAAGGAAGCAATATATTTTCATAAGAGAAAATTTGGTTTCAATATACGATATAAACTGTACATACACGCGACTGCGATCGGTACTTAGTCTGATTCCATGTGGCAAGAAACATATCTTTTATACACTTTTACGACTCAAAATAGTACTATACTATACAATTGTGTATTAGGCTTTCGAAAAATATTAGTATAAAATAAAAGTTAAGAATGAGACACATTTTTCGATCGTGTTTCATGTTTTTTAAGAACGAGAATTACTTTAAAATTTTCACATTCTAAAGCGTTTCTAGCATTTTTTTCCATACAAATGAGTTCACTCGGTCTCGAACCCTGAAGCATCAGCTTACGTGCCTGCAACATGTCCCATACATCATTTGCTAGGTGTCGTTAGTTCGGGTCAAATTCATTGACTTTTGGTTAAACGCTTATTATTATACCACTCTTATATACGACTTTGTATATGCGAACGTGAAATAACGAACTCGGCTATCACAACGAACTTTTAATGATATCCGACTGGTGTTGTAATAATGTAATCCATGCACTAATGAAAATGTACATATATATCCATATGTACGTATAGTAATCCTATTAATGTCGAATTTGTAAAAAAATTTCGATCATTTGCTCTAATATAGCTAAATATCTATTAATCTTCACCAAAACATCGAGAAGAATGCCACATTATATTTTGAATAAATTGCAATTAAAAAAATAAATTAAAAACCTTTGCTTCCCTCCTACGAAACATACACACAGAAAAAAAATATTGGTAAAAGTAAGAGGGTTTCGCTCTTAACAAAAAAAACAACCAAGGCCTACTGTAAAACTGTAAAACTTTTAAATTAATCAAGAATAGTAATCAAAATAAAAGTTTTCGTTTTAGCTATTGAAGAATAGCAATTAAAATAAAAGTTAAAAAAAAGTTAACTAAGAGTATGTGTTGGTTGTTTTTTGCTAAGGGCGAAAAACTTATTTTTACGAACCTAAACTGTTTATAAACAACAAATGGAACTTTAATAATTTTAACTATAACCTAAAAGTCTTGTCCATATTTCCATATTTCTAAGTTTCTATTTATGGTACGATACTACCATGTTGGTATGGGAACGAGTTGGTGGCAATATTAACATATGACTAAGTCCCCCTTTTTTACAAAGTATCGATTTACTTATTTTTTGAAAACTTAATGAAACTGATATTTCATTTTTGGGATAGAATTCAATTCGATATCAAGCCAGCATTTCATTCGAAATTACCCCCATCGCGATTCTTAGCGTACAATACTTGGATTAATTTGATTATTACCGACGCACATTTGTGTAGTGATTGTATCGTATTACTGCAGTAATAACGATCCTTGTTCTACATTATATGACTTAGTTTCACAACGCACTAGTTAAGATAAATTTTGTATAATGCGTATACATACGGACTACCATTATACGATTCCGATAAATATTGTACGCTTATAAGATTTTTGTTGATCATGCTTATACGACACCTGGTTAACTGGGTAAACATACTGTCAAAATTCACTTTGAGAGGAAATTCTGGGCAAACCATCAATTGCCGGTTAAAAATCACAGCAGCAGACGAAAGTGAAAAAAAAACTTTTTGTTCGGAATTTTCTTCCAAAATGAATTTTGACAGTATGCTTAAGGGTCGTTTACAAAAAACACGCGAGATATATAGGGGGCGCTACATGGTTAAGGTGGATGTTTTGCGAGTAAACTGTCAAGTGGGAAGAAAATTTTGTGCAATTTTTTAAGAAAATTTACCATATTTGTACAAATAACTGAAAGTGGAAGAAAACTAATTTTCTTCACGATGGCAATAGACTTAATGCAAAAGAGTATATTTTTTTCTGAACCGGTATAAAACCACTTTGTATAACGGGGCCCTATTCTCACAGTCACGTCACCCAGTGACTAGAAGAAAATTTCCTTTTAGTCACTAAGTGACGTGACTGTGAGAATAGGGCCCAAGTTGTGTATGTTCAAAACGAGAGCTACTTGTTGTCAGAAGTGAGCTTATATTTCTCGACAAACATATGATTACGGCGTAAATGCCAACTGTCAAAACTTTGTTTAAGGATACCTTCTCTTAGATTCGCCGGATCAAAGCAATATTTGAGATTTTTTGTGGAAAAATTAGAAGACATACGAACTTCTGCTTTATCCTTTATATAATTATTTTTTTTTTTTTTCGAAAATTCAAAATGGGTTTTTTTTTCTCGAAACCATTTTTTTCTTCTGGCGTTAACCATAGGCGACCCCAACCCGATGGTGAAGAGGGGCACGCCTTCTTGGCAAAATATATCTGATGATTTATGATTTGGAAAGAGGAATTTCGATTGTTGGAAACGCTTTTCCTGTCAAGCGTTGAGTGCGGCGAAGAATTTGGCAAATCATACAGTCCTCGAAAAGTCTAAAAATATGCAAACACTTTTTGTACTGGAACAACACTTTTTATTTGAAAAGGGGCCACGTGTCCCCGTGTGCCTCCCCCTAGAGCCGCCAGTGCCGCCAACACTAGGTCTTGTTCTTTTGATCTGAAATGTTTGGAAGTATATACTTTTTTGTACGACTTATACCTAACATTGGCAAGAAAAATTATTTGTTCATAGTTTTTACAGTAAAGACAAATTTCACTATAAAATCTAAAAAATTGTTTTTTTATCCAAATTTGTTGAAATTAGGTATAAGTCAAGTGAAATTTTACCTATTTTAGTAAATTATGTCAATTTCTCATTTCGGTTAACTACGAGAGGCTCTGCACTTGGCGAAGTAGGACGATATGTCGCGCGCAGAGACCGACGAGATCCGCCGTATGTCTTTTCATTTTTCTCCACAAAAAATTCTTAAATATTGCTTGATTTTCTGTCGAATCCAGCAGCCTTAAAGGTAAATTCCGGACAAACCGTTGCTGGCCGAACACAGTTCACGACATAAAATACAAGAGAAAACATTTCTTTTCTATTCATTTCCAACATCTGTGATTGGGGAGTGACCGTTTGTCTGGAATTTTTTTGACAGTTGGCTTTTACGCCGTAATCATATGTTTGTCGAGATTTGTTCTGCTTTGATGGATTCTCTAAATATTCTTAAATCGGAACCCTAACCTAGTATACACATTTTCGAAGATTTCTTATGTTTAATATGAGTATATCTACTGAAAACCACTTTCATGAACTTCCAAATTATTTTTCTTCTCTGATTCTATTATTCACCATAATTAATGCATATTTACGGAAAAAAACATCAAAAAATTATTTTAAACCAAATTATATATTTTTTACCTTGATCTAGTGGTGTAATACGGATGATAACAAATTGCAACGATTATTACTATTATTAACCCTTTCATGCCCAACTTTTTCTAGCGCGGGTAGGGTTTCACAACTATTTTTTCTTCAAAACGGTGTGGTCTAGAAACACGAAAAGCCTTTTTTCATAAAGATAGTTGCTTACCTCGCAGTTCAATTTTTACCTTCCAATGCTCAATACAATTCTCCTAGAATAGTTACAAAAGTCCACTTGCGTGAAAAACGTAGCCAGGCAGTTCAAATTGATTAGTTTTATCAGTTTGCAATAATATTGCGACATAACGAAGATATATGAAAAATTCATTTTCCATCGTCAACATAAACTGTCCCTGGAAGCACTGCTCCATCGGAATCCAATCAGACTAATTACAATAACTTCAGTTCTAGAGCTGAACCTTGTAATTGTTAGTGCTCAAATGAAAAATAATAGTCACATTTATTAGCCTTACTCGTTTTTGCGACCAAATCTTGCCTCGATCAAACGTTGCCTCGTTTAAAAATGTTGTTATCCCACAAACAACATGGGCATTGAAGTGGTTAACAAAACTTGACAATACGACTTTTTTCTGTCCATACGACATTTTACCTAGTTACGATACGTTCTTTTCTCTGCATAGATCTCACATACGTCGTAGCACATTGGACTCTGATCTCGAGAAACGAAAGCACATGCGACTATTCAAAAAAAATGATGCGATCTGTTATTACGAAACAATTACATTCCAAGCTGGATTAACCCCTGAAGCGTTTGCTCACAGTTAATCTACTTCCCAATAGAGTGCGCTAGATGTTTCATCGAGTTTAAAGGGAAAACATAGAAATCGATGAAAAGTAGAAAGTCGAATAGTAGGTAATCTAAGACTCGGTAATCAGTGTACTGTCATTTACAACGGGTAGGTTATTATTTTTTTTTTGCTCTTTAAGTGACGTCGGGGTATAATTTTGTTTATCGATTCAGTACACTACCATCTTCGGTCGGAAACGAATGGTAGTTATTTCTCTGCAAGAGCATTGGATGTGTTTAATTCGAAAAACGATTAGGAAAATAAATATTTGTTTCAAGGACGTAAGTGAAGTGACAAATTCATTTAACAAGTTGGACAAAGGAGCAAAAATAACTCAAAAAAAATGTCGCTTACAACCTTTTATTGCTCGGGAACCTGTATATTGAAACGGTTCTGATATTGATGTTTATACGACCGTGGGAAATCAAAAGGACGCCTATACGTTGTTTGAAAATATATGGTTGATAAAACGTGTACGACGTTTTTTAATTTAATTACTAGTTTGGTAGCCTACCGTTTTTGGAGCATTCTATTCGTGTTATATTATAGTAAGGTTAGAAAAGAGTAGTGTAGATAACTCGTTTTGTTTACTTTTGTCGTTTACGACCTTTTGAAAACCCACCCGAGATGTAAAAAGCTGTGAAAATCTGTTTTAAGGGAAAACGTACAAGTTTGCCAGTCTGTGCATTATAGCAGAAAACTGTGAAAATTTGTGCATAAAAACCAGCCATTCCAGTGTAATCTAATCATTCCTCGATGCAACTAACCATTCCACTCTTTTTCTCCTTACAGATCCAAAGCGCGAACGCTAGAACTCAATCGTGACACGACGTGGCAAACTCCTGTGAACCATTTTACATCCCCGTTGGAACAAAAGGGTTGGTTTAGTCACCCTTCAAACTTGTGAAAGGAATAAATCAGTGCATACAGAAACAGGTCTGGAACCAGTGTTGTAGGTGTGCGTGTGTGTCCATGAACCACCAAACTATAGGTAGAAGAAACGTGACGAAAGTGACTAAAGTTCTGTGAAACAGCAACACCACAGCAAGCTCTGTGTTTCCTAGAGTGTTGACACGGAAAGTTTTCAGTGCAAAAGAAGATAAAACTACCTACCTATTCAGAAAAGAAAAGCAGCACAAAAAAGTAAGGATTCATTTTCCTGTCAGAAAGCTTCAGGTGCCCGTTTGAAGTAGGTTCAAAATTCTTAAAAGTAAAGAAAGCATTTCCGGTGAAAATCTGCAGTGTTCAAGTTGATGTTTTATTTTATGGTTTAAATTGAACAGTTGAGTGCTTTTTCGTGTGTAAAAACAAATCCTCAAGCGGAGGAACGACGTGCCTCCGTGACCGTGTGACATCCGCAGTACTTCCTGGTCCGGCAAAATAAGCTCGCCGTCGACTGTACTGGGCTAGAGCAACAAATCGGAAGTGATCTTACCGCCCGTTGCTACTGCTTGGGAAAACTAACTGGGAGTGGGAAGGAATCGTCCGGTACGATCTCTTCTTCTCTGACGGTTGGAAAGCAGTGCTCGTCAGCAGCCAGCCGCCCCAAGGCAAAATTGCACTCCAGCTAGACCTGCTAGTCCGGGGACAGAATGGAGCGTGAGTCGAATCCAATGCAGCCGATGTGTAGATCAGGTTGTGGATTCTACGGCAATCCCGCGCAGGACGGTTTATGTTCAGTATGTTACAAGGTAAGTGTTTTTTGTGGAACTAGATCTAAGGGTGTCGTTTTGATAAACAACCAACAATGGTAGCTTTCCATTGAGATATAGGGTGTAGATTCCAATTGTAGTATGATTGATAAACCATCAATCACTCCAAAAATTCAAATGTTATGGACCATCCATAAATGACGCAGCATTTTTTGAGTGATTTTTAAAGCCCCCCCCCCCCCCCCCCCACCGTAGCATTTCGTCACAAACCTCTAAACACCCCCTGGTAATTACGTAGCTTGACGGTAACCCTGCCCCCCCTTGTCACCGTAAATTTTTTTATTCCCCTTTAAAAAAGCTACGTAGCATGTCATGACCCCCTACCCCCCTGTCGTCACCAGAGCTGCAAATTTTCACCAGGTTGTTTTGAACTTGAAGAAAGAACAAATCTCAAATCATGCCCTACTATGTTCAATTCGCCGTTTTTCGTTTGCATCATTCATTCAAATAGTCGAGCTGCTCAATCATTTTCCATTCATTTTCGATTTCATTGATCCTGTGAATATCTCTGTACTTGGATATTGACTAGGTTTTCCAAGCAAAACTACTCTGAACACACTTCTTACTGTTCATGTAAGCCTGAAAACGCAAAATATGTCAACATTTAACCTAAACTGACCCCTACAGAGCAGATGACAACTTTTGTAGGTGAATGAAAAAGCATCAATTGAAATGAAGACGTACGGTTTGGTTATGAAAATCCCGCCAACTTGAAAATGAATTATTAAGGGAGGCTTTGAATTTGAAACATGGTTGGGTTTGATTGAGCTGAAAGTTGGCGTTTGAAAATGAAAATTTGCACCACTGGTCGTCACACATCATCACAAAATACAAAACTCCCCTCCCCCATATAATGCTACGTCATTTATGGATGATCCCTTATTGGTATCATTGAATTTAGTTCGACTTGACGTGATCGGAAACTTCTTGTATACTGCTATTCTCGGGTAATTATGCCAAGTAGATTCGATAGAGCAATTACTCTGTCTAGTAGTATTTGTGTATCAATTGATACAGTGAAGACAGCATGAAGTAACAAGTTACTTTACACTTGTCCGGACATGCCGTAGACTCAGGTGATTCGCATTTCTAATGCCAAAAGACCCTGACTCCTACGGTAGCAGACAAAAAGTTAAGTCGCCGGTGAGCTCTAAAAGCTTGCATATATGATCCTTCCACGCTTTTCTAAACTTTCTCCCTTCAACTCCTTGCTCTCCCTTGAGTACTATGGCTCTAAATATTGAAAAATATACTTCACCTTCCAGTCCCTTGCTCATTTCCGCTGAATCGAAAATTGAATCACTTGCCCACTTCAGGTGTGAATACTGAGAGTTACGAGAAGCGTGCCCCTTCCAATCCCTTAAAAGTAGATAAAAATTCTGACAAAAATCAAAGAGAAAAGGGCAATCACAGAGATACTCTCTTGACCAATGCTTCGGCTCATTGTATAAAATCTTTGAGTTTCAATGTCGAGTGCAAGCAAGGTTGGAGAAAGGTCACTTTTCGATTGCGCTGAAGAATGATCTGTTAAAAGACCTTCACGGGTGTCTTTTCAATCCACCCTAACCCTCGTTTCCAGTTTCAGTGAGTTTAGCTTCAGGTATAGTATTGTTTGGTTCTCTGCGGATAACGAACCTGGCTGAAACAGATATTGGAGGAGATAAGTGGGTGTGCAGGGGACCTCCGTTTAACTGCTGAGCTATATAGCCTTCATAAGAATAAGGTACTCCTTTACATTCCGTGGTATCCCAAGTAATTTGAGTCAATCGCTACTGCCTGCCGCAACTTGGGGGTCTTTCGGTCTGCCTTCTCGCGTTTTCGTTCACGTCCATGTCGTCATCGGTATTATATTCTTGTTGCTCGCGGTTGGATGTTCTTATATGTTCCTTGTGCTTACGGGTCATTGTTGTGTCCTCTTCGGCATTTGATTCTTTATTAGTGGGTTGCTGGTTTAAGAGGCATATTGTGTAATCGTTGTTTCTTGACTGTTGGTAATGGCAGTTGGTTTAGTGATATACAGTGCACGTTCGTTGTTGAGTTGGTATTTGTTATCAGTGGGTCCGCAGTCGTTGTTTTAGCAACCGCTTGTGGTTTAGCATTAGAGCTTCCATCCCGGGAATTTATTTCCCGGGAATCCCGGATTTTTGGATTTCCCGGGATTCCCGGGAAATCGTCCTTTCTCATTCCCGGGATTCGAGAATCCCGAGAAAAAAAGATTTTTAATTTATTTCAAAAGGCTTAGGATCTGCGAAAGAAATTCTGTAGGAAATATCTTTATCGGCAAACATTTGGAGTGAGCAGTGAATGAAGATTGTGCTTTTCCAACTGATTTGCAGATCTTTGAACTATATATCTTTAGGCTCGCTGATATGTTTTCACGATTTTTTAGGTATATAGTCCAAGCCTTACTCAAAATGCTACTAAAAAGGTTGATATTTTCATGCAGAAATGGATTAATTTGCCGGCCGTTGTACCGAAGCATTTCCTTACAGTAGCGTTAGTGATGCGCACGATATCTCTGCAACCGATGAGCCGATTGATCAGATTTTTTAGCAGTTCTTTTAATAGTTTATTTTAATAGTTAGATCTTGAATGAAAGATCTTGAATGAATACAATCAAATTAGTAATTGAAATGGCAGTAATTTCTTAAAAAATCGATGAGTGTTTATTTCAAAAGTTGGGATGGTTTGTAGTGATATCATGCTTAACGCAAACGCAATTTAAAGTAAAGAATGTTCCTAGAACAACTGCAGAAATATTTGATCGGTTCATCGAATGCATATTTCGTCTAATTAGTTATACCGTAACTGTAATATCTGTAAATTTTTGGATGCAGAAAAGAAAGACGTAACGCTGTAGCTGTCCAATATCATGCGCGTCCAACCTACTTGAATATCGCTTTCAAGGATGCAGACAGGATTTTTGTAGGGATAAGATCATCCATTATCTGCTTGAGTTTGATTCACACTTAATTCGGAATGATGCTGATCCTACTGCGACAGAAATGGATTCATATATATCACATTTTCTCATTTGATCGGAAATAACTGAACAATACCCTGAAGCAGCTTAATCTTTTCATTCAAGATTACCAAAGAAGGTGCTTTGCATTAAATTGATCCATTGTATCAGAACAACGAATTGCAATTTTGGACAGTAACTCCAGCAGCTGCGTTTAGTATATCGTCCCTATCGTATCCGTGATTACCAAAATTTAGGTTATACATATAGCCAAGAAAAATCAAAAGAAGTTGATGTCGTAAACTTATTGACGAGTTATTAAATGATTGAATGATGTGTAGGACACCAAATCGCCTTTTTATGACAACTGCTTTTAGGACAGATATACATGCAATCAAACGGGTTTGAAAATTTTTCAATTTATTCTTTTTTTTAAATAAAATCATTTATATTTTTTTTCTTCTGTATTCCCGGGAAGTTTATTATTTATTTCCCGAATCCCGAGAAGCTGAAAACAGTCGGGAAAATGGAAGCTCTATTTAGCATACGACGACTGTGTACCGATCCCGATCGTAACAGATGGAATTGCCTTAGCAACCTCTACGCAATGTTTTCCGTGGTGTTGCGGCTGATCACAGAATTGGCACGTAGGAAGCTGCCCTGGGTGCGTGACCAATGTTCGTTGAGTATGTGTAATACCTTGGACTAATTTGCGTTGGATGAACGAACGCCGTGGCGAAGTCCTGGGAAGAAGTTCTTTCAAGTGTCTTCCTCAATGCTGTCCATTTCTCCATATTGTAACATGTGATGTTTGATTATGCCAGCATTATTTTAATAGTGTTTTTGTCTACATGCTGTGAGGCTGCAAAAAAAATTTTTTACATTTGACCACATGTTTCAAGTTGTTCTGCAAAGCAAATGATTCTGCTTGATCATTATTTTTGCACATAATCAGAATCTCATGACGTAGATGGAGAAATTGCATAACCTTCAACAATTGCTCCACTTCATGATTCGATGGTGTCATCGGGCTTACGAAGAGTTAACAGCCACACAGTTTGATCACATCGGGGAATAAACTATCCTTGCATTGTCACTCACTGGTTATTCATGGTTCGCATACTGGGACGAAGGAACTAAATTTTGCTTTTATAAATAGCTTCTGAACTGTGCAGGACAAGAAACCTGACTGACCCACCAAGGGTCTTATATGGATTTGAACGGTAATTAGTGAATTAGGTTAAAGCTTTTTTGGCAACAATCCTACCACATCTAGTTTAAGCAAAATGAGTTTTTTCAATCACGTATACTGATAGCGAAGGAAAGAGAAGTTAATATACATTTAAGATAACTTTAAATCGCATTAATTATTGCTATTGTCTATCCCGGGCGCACTGCTTTCCGCTCTTTGTTTTTTATCTCAGTGGTGAACTACGGTCAGGTTTACCCTCTGCTGCTTACTGATCGTTCCGTCTGCCTTCTCCATCGCTAGTGTTTGCGTCCACGTCGTCCTTGCTTTGATTTTCGCTGTTAGATGTTTGGCGATTTTTGTGTTTTCGAGTTACTTTGATATAGGCGTCTTCTTTCTTGTTTATTTCTTCCCAAAGTATGTTAACTATTGGCTTGGGGATACCGTGGAATATTGTTCATCTGGCATTTTTTTTTTGGCTTGCTGTCTAGCGTGTCAGAAGCTGATGAGGGCTGTTTGGTGGTGTTGGTTGTAAAAAAATGTTAAAATTATTTAATTGTTTTGGAGCATGTTTTACGTCTGGTTACAGAACTGGCACGTTTGAGTCCGCCCAGGGTATGTGCATAGGGTTCTTTGTATGTAGTTAAAACCTTGAGATGATCTGCCCTCCAAAGTCCACTAAGACTGTATAAGTTGGTTCAGCCGCATTCACACTACTCGAACAATGTTGAGAATGCCCGGGGAAAATATTCAAGTGTCGTTTGTGATGGATTTCACTTCTCCATTTTTGGAGGTGTGTTTTTTTAATACAATCCGATCTAGTGTGCGGTGCCAAATCATGTAGGCGAATTCCAGTCAGATCAAGGTCCATATACACGAGGATCTTTGCTTTGACGTCGTGTTGTATATTGTTCTTCGGTACGAAATTTTTGAGCCAAGAAGAGATTCCGGATCTTTGAGTTCAATCATCAATGATCCTTGAGTTACAGTATCTTAGTTCCAGGATCCATGAGTTCCAGGCTCTAGGGTCCAGAGTCAATGATCCTTGTATTCCTGGATCAAGTATGCTTGAGTTTGAGTATCAGGGATTTTCGAGTTGACCAATCCAGGATTCCTAAATTCCAGGATCCAGCTCAACATGATCATCCATTTAAGATCAATTTTGAGTTTTAAAATCAAAGATATAATCAAGTTCAAGTCCCAGGATCAAGAATATATTGTGTGCCGTGAAGCATTCAGTAATGCTATACAAAACTGTCTCAATTTGGTGACATTATCTATCTCCACCTTCCGAGAGAGGGCGTAATTACGCTTAAGGAGCCCACAAGATGAGGTATTCTTAGCTTGTTTAAAATAGTTTCGCTTAGTTTACTATCCCACAACTCCTTTTTTAGACGAGAAATTTTGATCAGGCTATTTTGATTTACACCCAGTACCTTCATAGATTCGGAGATCTTGTGATCAAGCTAGAACGATAACTGAATATACTTACAATTTCTATTTTTTTCTCTATTTTTTTCAGGATTCATTAAGAAAAAAGCAGCAACCGCCAGTCAGTAGCACCTCAGTATCTTCCAACGCGCCACCACCCCCGTCGGCTGTTTCACCCGCTTCTTCCACCAACATTGGCACCGTGGTCACGTCGCAGAGCTTCGTCAGCACAGCAGCAGCTGCCGCCGCTTCAGTGTCCGCAATCCCATCCGCCACCTCAATCTCATCGATTACAGTGACAAACACCGCACAGCCCACAGTCCATAGTGCGCTTTTTAGTTCCGAGAATAAGGATGTGAGTATTGCGCGGTTTCGTTGTTGAGCCGTCCCCCTATTTCTAATGTTTGGTTAATTATTATTATTATTATCGCGGATTACGTTGATCTTTACCTACCTAACTGTTCTGGCACAGGATGACTTGGAAAGCTCTGATGACAGTGCGGATGAGTGGGATGATGTTTGCGTAGATGTAATTGATTGCGTAAATAGGATTGATAATGAAGCCGATACTGCCGGTGGTTCTAGCGGGAAGTCTTGCGAAGCAACGACTGGTGAAAGTCCACTTGAAAAGCTTTCCGGTGGAAACAGTAGCGGGTCTAGAAAATCAAGAAAACGCGTAGGTTTTAAATTATCTTTCGACGACGATCGAGTTACTCAGTTTGGGGATAGAAACATGCCATCAAGAAATCAAGTCATAGTTTAGGCGGTTTTCAATTTTTTTTGGGAAAATTTCCCGCTGTGAGTGTCCAGAATTGACATTAAAATTGTTTGTTTTTTTGTTTACAGAAAATCGACGATGACAGTGGAGCGAGCTCTAGTAATAACTCAGACGCAAGCGACGACAAAGACGGTGATAAAGACGGCAAGAAGAAAAAGAACCGATGTGTGACCTGCCGCAAAAAAGTAGGACTGACTGGTGAGTGTTTTAGTGTCTTGACTCATTTCGTGGATGAAGGTACAAACAAATCTCTTTTTTTTGTTTCCTTTTAAACCATAGGCTTCGAGTGCCGATGTGGAGGTCTCTTCTGCGCGATACATCGATACAGTGATAAGCACGACTGCTCGTTCGACTATCGGGAGCTTGGCGCGGCGGAAATCAGACGTAACAATCCGGTCGTGGTTGGAGAGAAGATTCAGAAAATTTGAACACTCGTGCCATATAATGTCTGTCTAATATACATCTAATTCAATTTAATCTTAATGAGATATAAATAATAATATTAAAAAGAAAAGGGAGGTAAACACAACTAAAACAGCAAAACAAGCAGAACCCTTATACATATTACTACAATAATGAAAAAGTTTAAACCATCAAGCAAAACAATTAATGCTAGTAATTATATTTCATAAATTTAATGTAATGGAAAGTGCTGTTGAAAGTGGTATATTTCATTTCAGCGCACATTAAATCCACATGCCAGACGAAACACAATCGGATCAATACACATCCAGATTCGCAAGCGCACACCTAGAGGAAGAATGCGGCCTGTGAATTTGGATGTGTATTCCATTGGGAATGTGTATAAGGATACTATTTGCTGCAATGTACTATTTTTCGCAATTTCTATTTTTTGTATAGGTCCCTCTTTTCTTCCCAAAATCTTGTTGTAAAAAGTCCCCCTATCCCTGTTTCCCCTTACCTTCCGCGCCTGTTTCTGCAATTTAAAACAGATTAGATTAAGCATACAGAACGCTATTACCTTTCTACTATCTAGGAGTAAAGAAGAAAGAAAGAGAAAAACACGCGTTTTAGGGAATATGTACTACTATTTGACTCTATCGTGTGTGTTGGGGATTATAAGTATTTGCGCACTGCTGCCGATGCATAAAAAAGGGCAAACAAAAAAAAACAAATGTGTGTGAATGGTATGTACTAGTACTATAGGTAGGAATCGCGAAAAAAACCGGAAAGGAAAAAAATCAATCCAGTCAAAGAGAACAGCAAGACGTACGTGTCTGAGAAAACTAACTACGAGAAGTAACTAATTGTGTTTCTGAATCTAGGAAACAATCACAGGAAAAGTATATTTTAGTAACAAAATGAAAATTAAAAAAAAAAAAAAAGCAAGAAAAAAATACGAATAAACAAACAAAAAACGCTGAAAACCACTGACAGTGAGTTTAGGTGGAACTATAGTTTACACATGTGTATAAAGGAGTACAGAAAAATGATATTTTTTCATTTACAGTAGGTTCATTTTATAAGTACTACTACAACACGGAATGGAGTTTTATGAACTTTAAAAAAAACTTATATACAATACTGTGTAATCGCAGCAATATTTCATAATGTGTTTTTAGAGGATTGTAGGCCAACTTTCTGAAACTGTCTATCCAACGCGAAAAAACAACTCGCACATGATGCAATCATCACCCTTTCCTACTCCGTTTACGAAGGGATGTTTTTGTTTTTTGTTAAGATAACCAATTTGTCAGGCGTTATTTTATATTAGACAGAAGAGAACAATCAAAAATGTTTTCCCCCCGATTAGCGTCCCTCAAGAGTAGTAGTAGGTGGGGGTAGTGGGCAGTTGAGTGTATGTTTTTGGTATAGTTTGCGCTTAACCTAGGCGATAGACCAATCTCATCTAGCTTCGGATAAGTGCTAGTAGCAGTGATGACGAGAGGTGTTTTCGGAAGTTGTCAGTTGGAAAAGATGGCAGATGGAATCGAATGATCAAATAGAAAGAGATGCAAGCCGTTCAGAAATGGATCGGAGCATATTTCCGAAGGCACTCAAATGAAATCAAAAACGGTTGGAAAGTGGATAAAGTTCTAGTCTGATCAGTGTTAACCACATCCACTTTTCATCCCTTATTTCAGTAAACACTCGTCTGTGAAGTGGAGGAGAAGTAGTGAATTTTTTGGAGATACTACGAGGTGTGGATAGTCGATCGGGCGTAATGCTGATTAATGCTGTCGAAGTGGATTTGGTATACTGCCAATAACCGTAAGTCATTCCCACATTCTATGGGATTCCCTATCAACATGGGACTGACTTGCGATTATAGGTCTTATAGTACATCACAATAAATTTCGCTGTGCTGCTACGATGTTGAAATCAAGAGTACTTATTCAAAAGGTCCTAAGTGACGTTTCATGGACCTCAACAAATATGTTTATTGATGGAACAATTATACCAATATAGTCCAAGGACTATGCTCTTTAGGAAAATAATACTAAAAGCATGAAATGTTTAGTAGCTAATGTAGTTGTTAAGCCTTTTAGTATAATGCGTTCTTTTGAAAATTATAAGATCTTTCACATAGGTCTTTTTTCGGGCCCAAGCAAAAAATCAATAAATGACATGTTACATCGAAATGAATGATGTTTTCAATTATAATTTATTTTACTCTCCTAACTTAACTTCGAAAATAAACTGTAAAAAAATAATTTCTCGACAAACATATGAATAGGGTTCAAAAATCAACTGTAAAAATTCTCTTTGGAGGGAACTTCCGAACGAACAGTTCATCGCCCAGCACATCCGTTGATAGTAAACAAAATATAAAAGTTTGCTCTACTATGCACCGTGCTTGGGTAATAATGGTTTCTCCAGAATTTCTCCTCGTAGTAAATTTTGACACTTGGCTTTTGAGCCCGAACCGAGATTTGTTTTATTTTGATGCTTAGGACGTTTATACTATGTACCTATGTGCAGTGGAAAAAAAAACATAGAATGAAATGAATCTTTTGTCGTTTTTGAAAGGCGCCTATGAGCAGTCGCAGAAGTTTTATTTCACGCATGTGTCCTTTTAATTTAAAAGGTCTCAAGCACAACATTTCAAAATAGATGCTGCAAATAAATCAGCTGGTTTACATTTGTCACTAAGGACCATTTGCATCAGCACTCTTGAAATACAGTTTTTCCACAATGGACGAAGTATCATAAGGAACGCATTACAGTAGAACATTGCATGAAAATGTATAACCTCACTTTCCTGACAATTCGGAGAGCTTGTTTACATGGACTTGGAAAATTTTTGATTGCACCCAGTACAAGAAACTTGGTTTGGTCGTATTCTAACACCATGTAAACAAGCTCGCTGAACTGTAAATTTTTCGAGCATTTTTACTCATATGACGTCATCATGCAATGTCCCGTTGGCTGCTAAACGTCAACTATCAGCGACATTTGAAATAGTCCAGAAAAGGGCGAATGACCCATCGAGATCAAAGCCCCAATAAACAACACAATAATCAAGGAAATCTAAATAGACTGATTTGCGAACGAATTGATTCGGTCAATAGTAGTCGCAAACATGTACAAGCCTAACTGGAAGTGAGATCTAGAATTTCTCAAAGCAATACGCCTAGTCCTGCTATTGGATCCATGGGAGCTTAGTGCTGTGCTTTCGAAATTGATCAATGTAAATTATCTCAGAGAACGGACATATAAGCTAGAATTTTTTCTGAAAAAAAACATGTAAAAATTCAAGTGAAAATACGTTGAAAATCACCATCGTACGAAGGTTCGCATGCGTGAATCACTATTGTGTCCAAGCTTGCACACAAGGCTCGTATAACGATTGGTGGTCAACCGTAGCGCCGGCTAGTGGCAAGTTGAAAACTTTTCTAAAAAAAAGTAATATTACTTATTACTTTCTAAACGCCACAATAAATATTTCCAACTCTTGAAACTTGAGAATGATTTTAATTGATTTTCTACGAAAATGTAGTTAGCCTCGGTTTTAATTGACAGCACCCACATGGGTTAACATCTGTTACAGTATACACAGTAAAAAGCAGGGCTCAAGGTAGATGAATGGAAGAAGTTGTTAGTTCAATTTCAATAAATATTATTTATCATTTCTGGTTTTAAAATATTATAAAATAAGATCGAAAAGGATCAAAACCAGTACAAAAGTGAGGTTAACTACTGTTCGAATTTCCGACGGTGAGGATTTCTTTAAACCGGATTGGATTTAAAAATACCGGTTCGGCTATAAAAACCAGGCTGAATCTTTTCTGATCGCAGTTAAAACTGGGCCAACTATTCTGGATTTCCCGTCATTCACAGATTAAACTAAGCTTTAATCCGATTATTGATCAATAAGTACGAAAACTAGCGCCATCCATCGTCCGATCGACCAGCCAAGTTCCGAAACCGCATGCATCACCTGTCCGCGTTCCATGTAACCTACTGCATACAGCGAAGAGTGGCAGAAAAAACACAAAAATGAGATTCTAGTGCAATTATTTTAAGTTTTTTGTAAACTCACACATTTATTGTTATTCTCTTGAAGCATTTTTTTGTTTTTCGTTCGACTATATTGACCAACATTGGTTTTATGCTTCTCTTAGAATAAGTCTGTCAAGTCTGCAGGACTGCCCACTGCCCATCGCAAGTTTCGTACGTGCTACCGTCGAACGTGAAATGCAACTCCTCATAGGTTTTTTGTCTTCTATAGTTTTTGTTTTCTCTGAGAGTAGTAGATTGGATTCTCTTTGTACAGATATAACGATCAAAATTTGCGGCAGAAGGTAGCGTGTATATCTTTTAGCAGTCAAGTCGACCCAAGTTTAGTGTTGTAGTAAAACAAAACATTAGCCGGCCCAAACTAAAATTAAATCGTTACATTTTTAGGGATCTACGCGTGCTGATTTGTTTTTAATAAAATTCGTTTCACATTTTTTTTCATTTCCTTGTTCTTTTATTGTCTAATTACCATTTTACCAGTTTGAACCCATTTTTAGATGACCCTGTTCGTACTTTTTCGGTCGTTGTTGGTGTCCATTTCCCACGCCTTTTTGGCTTAATATGCTTCAGTTTTTTTAGATTTGTGTATAGCTGGCATTTTGAACCTGCTTCCTTAGAATCAAACAAGAACAAACAAACACCCACACCTGTACTTTGATAATGGAGACACACAAATACACACTTTCACTGCGGTGGCACCTTAAAAAAAACTGGTGACAAAATCTAATGGAAAAGCAAAAAACACGTTTTCTCTTGTTTGATTTTAGTTAGTTTTAAATTTCTGGATGTGGAGTTTATTCTAATTATTGATATATTATCACCAAGAAGAAAAATGCTGCAACAAAGCGAGATATATTGAATTCAATTTATAATCTTATTACATTCAAACGCAAAACGTAAAAACACATCTCTATTAAACTATATTTGCTAAAAAAAACGATTCAATTCATATGTGTATAAAGTAACTGCAAATATAATACCATCTAAAGCAACAGAAAAAAACTATAGAGACTTAGCGGCAGAGGTAAAACAAGTGTGAAATGCTAATTGACATGTAGTAGACTTTTGCGTTTTGTTCCGAATGAAAATAAAATGCGTATTACACAAAACAAAAACATTGTAACAACAGTCGAACTGAAAGAAACAAAACTAAACAACAAACTGTTACGAACGGTCCATTTATGTTTGTCCTTCCCAATGAGTAAATTAATATGTGTGTGTATCGTGTATTCGTCACGTGTCCGGTTGCTGTCCTGAGAAATCGGCAGGAATTATCAACCACATACCACACCGCAAGTACTGTTTGGCACGGAGATAACAAAAAGGACACACCTGCAGAAATTGTGAAACAAGAGAGCATATGAAAGAGAAATAAAGAAAAAAACACAACTTATAGCTATAATTTTCGTTCAATTACACGATTATTGTTTTTAAATCAATTGAATTAATTCAAGCAAAAAATATACCCATACAATAAAGTTGCTGTGCTGTCGTCATCTCACTGAAACATATTCGAATCACCTCATCTACAGACATGTTTTATCTTGAAGGCCAAATTTTTGATTCTTTGGTTGGAATGTTTGTCGGACAACTCGTTTAGGGGGGGTGTCTGCTCGAAAAATTCGAGTTTTTTTTATATTGCTCACATCTTCACTATCTAAGATATATCACAATTTCCGAACCCATTTCAAATACTACCCGCGCTACGCTACTCTAACGTATACGTGTAGCATATAGACTGCGAGTGAAATGAGTGAACACAATCGCGATTGACTTTTCGCAGACCCGTCTCAGACCTACAGTGCGCGAGGTGGAACAGTTGATCAAGGTGAAAATGGAATTTGTTCTATCAGAAGTGTCACACATACAACTACATCATACGAGACAAGTAGTACTAATAATGTTCAACCACAGATAACAGACGTTTAGGCCAGTTCGCATTGTGCTTCGGTACGTATCACATCGTTATCGTGTGCTGTGCTAAACGTTTCAATAACAAGCTATTATCCCATCTCTTTTCTTCTGCATATTGTGGAGCTGAACAATGCCAGACGACCAGCCGGTGCGTCGTGTGAGGAAATATAGTGCCTCACATGCGGGGCCTTACCTGGTTATTGCAGAGGCAAAACACGGCAATCTACACTGCTCTAAGATTGCTAAATCAATCATTAAGTCATTTGAATTGGACTATGTACGAGCTATTCCCATATCAAAAACCAAAATGAAAATTCTAATGAGGACTGGCGATGCTGCCAATAAATTGGTGGCCGAAATCAACGATAATGTGCAGTTTACAATTCCTCAACGTTTGGTTGAATGCCTTGGAGTAGCATACATCGAACCTGAGGTGGACAGTGCGGAATTGAAAACCGCGAAGGCTTTCGATAAATCCAAAATGGCGCAGGATTGTAATCCGCCGATAATTGACGCTCGACGTATTGTCAAGAAATCGGATGATGGCAAGGACATACCTTTGTATACGGTAATAATTACGTTTCAAGGATTAAATCTTCCGTCACACCTTGAAATTAATCAAGTACTGTACCCAATTAAACAATATGTGTACCCGATTCGTCAATGTGCCAAGTGCTGGCGTTTAGGACACGACAAAAAGAGCTGTAAAAGCTCAACCCGTTGTAACAACTGTGTCGATGAAGTTGGCTCTGTACATGAATGTAACCCATCTATACCCCGCTGTGTGAATTGCAATGGTTCACACCGTGCAAACGATCATAAACTATGCCCTAGAATTTCTCAACAAAAAAAGAAAGATGCTGAACGCCGTCAAACCTATTCTCAAGGTCACACCGATTGGTTCATTGCTGGAAACACCACACCAACAACTTTAGCTGCAATCCCACCCAACGTCAAGGAAGGAAGGCCCGCTTCCCCGCCGCAAATACATTATCCGGATGCCCCTCCACCCAAACGCAGATATGGTCCAAATGTTGACTTGCATGATGAGCTGCCCCGTCTCGAGGTACATATTTCGGATGGGGTATGCAATTCTATCAAGTCGAGCATTGGGTCAGACGAAGTAATGAAAGTCATCGCTGATGTGCTAGAAGTGTCGCTTGAAGAAGAAGATATGCGAGAGAAAATTAATGAGTGGGTTCTCTCGAAAATCACGGCAGTTGTAAATAACAAAGTGCAAGAGTATTTGTCAACACTAAGGTTATGATAATCTGTCACATCGACCTACCCACAGTATGTAATTCCACTGCAATGTCTACAGTGGAACTGTAGAGGTTTATTAAGCAAACGTGCATCTCTTATAAATATGATAAACGACCTAAATATTAATGTGTCCTTTCTCAGTGAAACACATTTTGATCGGTATACAAATTTCAATCTCCCCCATCATGTGATTTTCCGCAAAGATCATACCAGAAACTCAATGGGTGTCGCACTCGCAGTACGTAGAGAATTCAAGCCAACTGCTTATAATATAACCTCAATAGCAGGAATTCAACAAACAGCTTGTCAGTTCAGCTGTAGCGCTGGAAAAATTACGGTAGTTTCAGTATATGTACATCCGCAAGCATCAGTTTCTCAAGCCGAGTTTGAGAGCTTCATGTTATCAGTACCTTCACCGTGCATAATAGGAGGAGATTTCAACGCAAAACACCCCTTATGGGGCGACCAATCGGAAAATCGTCGGGGGCACCTTCTGTCTCAGGCCCTGGATGCATGTAACCTGGTAATCCTGAATAACAGTGAACCGACTCGTTTCGATGCGAACCGGTCATGGAGCTCAATTGACATCACGTTTGTTTCATCGGAGTTGAGTTTAGACTTTATCTGGGAAGTTCAAGAATCACCATGTGGAAGTGATCACTTCCCAATTATATTTGGATCTGCTGCAACATCAATCACAAAGCATTATGGACCAATAAATTTTAAAAAAATGGACTGGAACAAATTCACCGATAAACTTGACGAACGAATAGACAACTTTTCAGACGAACCAACATTTGAGCGCTTCTTTGAGTGTGTCTGGGAGGCTATTGAATTTTCGGCGGTTATACCGAAACGAGTTTCTAACATTTCTAAAATATCGCAACCATACTGGGACGAGGAACTTACAGCAGCCAAAGCACTCACACGAGCTACATATAAGCTGTGGAAACGCTTACTGACTGCTGAAGCACATTATGAGCATACTGAAGCCGAACGTGCTTTCCGATCTATGGTGAAACAGAAAAAAACGGAATATTGGCACTGGTTCTGTAACTCCTTAGATAGCAACACTTCCGTCGATAAACTGTGGAAAATGGCACGGAGATTCAAAGGGCGTGTGGCTTCTAGTAATCGGCAAGCTACATCAGAGTCGCTGATTGAGGAACTGCTAGACCGACTGGCTCCTAGTACTGCAAAAAATTATCCGATACAATTCTCCAGTTGTAGCTGCAGCGACCAAGTAAGAGCCAACTTCTTCACAATGCATGACTTAAAGACCGTGCTGAAATCTGGTAAGGATTCTTCGCCGGGAATAGACGGAGTTCCCTACTCTGTCTTCAATCATCTACCGTTTAGTGCTTTGAAAGTATTGCTGGGAATATACAACAATGTACATGCCGGTGCTGACATACCTCAGAGCTGGAAGAACTTCCAGATAGTGGCAATTCCGAAACCAGGTCAAGACCTAACTAGTGCTTCATCGATCCGCCCAATCGCTTTGGCATCTTGTTTCCGTAAAATTTACGAACTAATGGTTAAAGACAAATTAGAGCAGCATATAGAGAGCAGAAATTTTCTGCCCTTCGAAATGTGTGGATTTCGCAAGGGTAAAGGGACGATGGATGCACTTCATCTCCTCATCGATCAAGCATCAGCAGCATTACGGCAACGAGAACACATGATCATTTGCAGTATTGACCTGAAGAGTGCCTATGACAACGTCGATGTTAACCTGTTGGTTCGAGAATTGCGAACGACACATGTTTGCAACTGTATCATCAGTGCCATCTACAGGCTATTCGAAGAACGTATCGTTTCCATTCCCTTGGCTTCTCAAAATATACAGAGGACTACGTGGAAAGGTCTTCCCCAAGGATCTCCGCTCAGTCCTATCTGCTTCAACATCTATATAGCAGGGTTAATGAAAAACATTCCAAATGCGGCTATTAAAGTTGGTTACGCTGATGATATTTCTGTAGCGGTTCGTGGATCTGTGTTAAGGGATAGCTGCAACGTATTACAAAGGGCTATCGACAGTATGATTCAAAGCGTGTCTGATCTGGGGTTGGAGGTCTCTCCAACTAAGAGTCGTGTTATGGTTATTTCAAGAAAACAAATGGAAGAGCAACCGTCAATTCGTATCAATGAATCAATTGTTACTTGTGTGGGCTCGATGAAACTGTTGGGAATGCATATAACTGAAAAACTGTCCTGGGGTCTTCATATTTCCGAACTGAAGCGGCGTACGATGCCATATGTGAACTTTCTGCGCAGTGTGGCCAGTCAGTATTGGGGTGCGCATCCCTCAGCATTACTAAATATCTACAAATCATGTGTGCGATCAATATTAGAGTACGGTGCCATCTTCCTGGTCAACATTACAAAGCGAGATGCATTAGTATTGGATAGGGTTCAATGGGCGTGTATCCGAGTATGCCTAGGAGCCACTAGAACAACTCATACTGGTTCCTTAGATATACTAGCGGGCCTGACCCCACTAAGCTTGCGACGAGAATCAGCGGTAATACGGTTCGTTAATAAACGCCTTTCGTTAGAGTCGTGGTATGAGCGCTTTGCAGCGCAAACGATCCGCGACAGCTGTAATGCCACAGCTATAAGCCAGGCGGTTCTACAGTTTCACGAGTATCATCCGGTACAGCAAACCGTGCCAAATTTGCCATGCTTCATGTTCCCTTTGGAAATACGAATGAAGAGACTGAAAGTTGATCTGTCCATCAAGAATCAACTTTCTCAAGAGCATCATGTATCTGCATCTGAAATTGTCAACAAAAGAGTTAGAGAACACTATGGAAACGTCAAAATATTTGCTACTGATGGATCTAAAGATAACAACAATGTTGGCTATGCCGTAGTGAATGACTCCGGTATTCCATCTATTAAAACAAAGCTTCCTTCAACAGTGTCGGTGTACATGGCTGAATTGTTGGCTATTCGCAAAGCTGCTCAACAAATCGCATCGATGCCCATGGGGAAGTACGTGGTAATGACGGACAGTTTAAGCAGTGTAACAAGTCTTTGTAATTGTAAGATAAGTTCAACGATTCCAGTAGCATGGTTCGACATAAAACGCGAAGTTATTTCAGCTGAAAACAAAGGTTCAGAATTAATCTTCATGTGGGTTCCGTCCCATAGGGGAATAACAATAAACGAGTTAGCTGATCAAGAAGCAAAATTGGCTTCTTGCAATGGTTCAACTTTAGAAGACTATGTCATCACTAGTCTCGACGTAACATTCCCCCACAGGCTTCGTGTTAAAGAACGATGGCAGGCAGCGTGGACGACCGGGGAAAAAGGTCGTTTCTGTTATAGCATACTACCGATGATTTCGTTTAAACCGTGGTTCCAGGATTTGCAACTCTCGAGAAGGCAAGTAGTAATCCTTTGCAAACTAATAAGTAACCATTCACGACTCCCTGCACATTTGTGTCGCAATGGGATAATCGATGATGACATGTGTTCCTGTGGGTCAGCAACAGCAGATTCGAATCATATAATTTTCAGCTGCACAAGGTTCGATGGACAACGAGAGAAGTTATGGCGGATTCTCCTTAGAAAGCACATAGTGCCAGATATACAACCAGTACTAAAAGCGAACGATAGAGAATTATTTGTGGCAGTTGCCGATTTTATAATCGAATGTGATATCGATCTGTAAACAAGATTAGGTTTATGCATATGTTTCCACTTGGCAGGGCTATGTTTTAGAAGTTAAGCCAATTAATTTTAGATAAATAAAAAAAAAAAAAAAAAAAAAAAAACAGACGTTTAGGCTAGAACAAAATTTCTTCAAAAACCTGTGCAAACTTTCAAATTGATAAACGTTGGAGATCCGTGCTTCACTATTGCCATCTGCGCAACTATTTGTTACACATGTTTGACAGCTGCACCCCAACTGCATTGTATCGATCACTGCGCCACCTACAAACGTTTGCCAACCGTGTTTCAGACGTCCGATTTATTCGGAATTTCAGTAGCGGGTATTTACACACGATTCAAATCAAGCTTAAACGTCTGTTATCTGTGGTTCAACTCCTTAGTCGAGGCAGAAAACTTCGTAACGAAGAACAACATGCAAAACGACGTCGAACATGAAAACATCAAAACCAAGATCCCTTAGGCCTTGATCTGATTGAAATTCGCCTATGCGATTTGGCACCGCGCAATAGTACGGATTATATCAAGATTCATATCGAAGTATGGAGAAGTGGAATCGTTCGCAAACGTCACCTGGAGAAACTTTTTCCCTGGTATTCTCCCTATACCGTGTTACTTGACTTTCGAGAGGCATATCATTCCAAGGTGTTAATCACATACAAAGAATGCTACGTACATATTCTGGGCAGATGCACACAAACCAGTTATGTAACCCAGATTCCACCGACGCGCCTGGGGATCACGCCGCCCAAGCTGTCGCGGTGAATGGATGCACAGTTTCTGCAGCCGCTTTCAAAAAGTCCAGTCATGTGAATCAAAGTGTCACTATATTGAAAAGGTTATAAAATTCCGTTACTGACACTAATGCGATCCCTCTGTAAATTGTTTAATCGAGAGGGGAGGAGCCGCTACACGCGGGGATTCCTTGACCGGAGATAATATATTCCAAACAATAGGAATGGCCACCCGTGCCGAAATTCCTGGGGATAGAAATTCGCTTGGACACCGAGTTGCTGGTAATCGCGAAGAGACTTCGCATACCTGTTTTATGCACCGTCGTGTCGTTATACATTCCCCAAGGGGTCGAAAAGAAGTTACACCAATTGAAGCGACAAATTCCACCCCGTTCCTGATGTGATAATGGGCGACTTCGATGCACACCGCCCCGCCTGGGGATCACGCCGTCCTAGCTGTCGCGGCAAACGATATTCTGGAAGCCGTTGAGAACAACGGTGCCGTCATCCTTAACGACGGGGGTTCAACCTTCGCCAGAGGAACTGCCCTATCACAGATAGACCTCACCATATGCTATGGTTCCCTGGCGGCCGGCAGTCTCTCTTGCGTCCTGTCGGACTCATGCAGTAGCAATCACCTCCCCATCATAATCACCCACAAGGCAGCCTCCCCTCCTACCACTAGAAATCGGAGGCGTCGCAACCCTTGAGCCCCTGAAATCGCTGGGACAGTGTTTTTCTCCCAGGCCAGGAAAACCCTACTCAGGAGCGAGGATAGGCCACCGGAACCTCCCACCGGCGGGATAAAGAGGCCTCCTCCAATACTACAACCGGGTCTGGGAGGGGTGACCCCTATTGGAGTCGTGGCAAACGACCCTTTCCGTTCTGATCCCCAAAAGTGTTCAGGGGACCCAGACGACCGAAGACTTTTGACCTCTTAGCCTACTTACCTGCACCGGAAAGACCCTCGAACGGAGGGTCAACTGAAAAGGCTAATCACAACCCTTGAGTAACGCCAGCTAGCTACTGGACCACCGGCAAAACGCCTTCCGGAAAGGCAAGGGAGCAGGGTCCTACCTAGCGTCTCTGAGGGAAGCCCTAGACTAGGCAGTGGGGAACGGCCTACATACCGACATCACCGCACTAGACATAGACAAGCCATACAACACCATATGGCGGGAGGACGCGCTCCAGCAGCTTGATCGCTAGAGTATCCGTGGAAACCTCGATCATTGCCTAGGTTTCCTCGGAAACCGCCAATTTCGGGTCGGAGTCGGCGGCAGCGAATCCGGAATATTCTCAGAGGAAAAAGGAGTACCCCAGGCGGTCACCCTTTTCCTCATTAGCATGGAGACGGTATAGGCAACCCTTCCCAGGAGGATCCTCATATTGATTTACGCGGATGACATCGCGCCCGAGAGGATCAAAAGCGGTACCGGCATAAAGATGCCAACCGCAGTTAACGCCGTATGCAGGTGGGCAACCTCCGTCGGTTTCCGAATATCAACCTTCAAGAGCTGCTACATCCACATATGCCCGAACCACTGACCGGTCGATCCGGGCAGCAAACGCCCCAATCTCGCCCGGCACCCGAAGTGCAACCGGAATGTCACTCACCATAAGCTAACCGTTAATTCATAGCCGGATTTATTACGGCATCGAGATTACCGGACGGAACCTCGCAGGAATGAACAGCATATTGGCCCCTCTG
Organism: Topomyia yanbarensis; assembly: GCF_030247195.1. Lineage (NCBI taxonomy): Eukaryota > Metazoa > Arthropoda > Insecta > Diptera > Culicidae > Topomyia > Topomyia yanbarensis. Next base: position 27,083,644 of record NC_080670.1, on the reverse strand, counting down.
TACCACGGGCCCATTCGGCCTGCATCAAAACTACTGCCCAGTACACCAGACGAAAGCGCTTGTATCGAAGCCGTCGTCCTTCCATTTCGGTAGAAGATAGCCCTGGTGGCCCTCCGCCAGGCACTAGAGATCCTCGAGCGCACGTGAGGAGATAGCCGCGACCATGGAACCAGGGGCGTTATTCTCACAGTCACGTCACCCAATGACTAGAAGGGAATCAGCTTCCGGTTACTAGGTGACGTGACTGTGAGAATAGGACCCCAGATCGGCACAAGCCTGTCTCAGACGATCCGGGCCGGAGGAGCCCCTGAAGTCGCCCGTTCAGCCTACAAGCAACTAGTGTATTCTCGAATCTATACCGACGAATCCAAGAAGGTTGACGAGGTCGAAATCGGAGTCCGCGACGGCGGGACAGGCTCATCCCTTCGCCTCACGACAGAGTGCTCTGTCTTTTCCGCCGCAGCCATCGCCCTGGCCCTGTCTCGAAAGCCAGAAAAGACAGCAACCACGAGCTTCACCGACTCCCTCTCGGTAGTTTATAGTTCGGAAAATGAGTCACGGGATTTGATCAGGGAAAATTTTCCACCGAGATCTCTCCAAACTGTCAAACCAAAAACTCTGTTGCTTCTTAAAAATACATAAAATACAGTTTCAAACTTGCAGCGAATTGCAAACCTTATAAAAATACTATTTTTTCCGTCGGAAACAATTTGTGTTGAATTGTTCCCGGTCGGATTTCTGTGTGGAGAGTTTTAAAATCCCGTGTTGTTTCCCGCGGTTGGGTTTACACTTCAGGAAAACTGTCATTTTTGTGTACTCATTTCCCGTCACAGGATTTGAAATCCCGAGCTCCATTTAAGGACATTATAGGGGCCGTACACAAATGACGTAGCTTTTTTTCGGCGATTTTTGACCCCTCCCTCCCCCCTCGTAGCATTTGGTCACAAAATTCTAACCTCCCCCTCGTAAATAACGTAGCATTTACCTACCCCCTCCCCCTCGTCCCATGCAACGCGCCCGGGCGATTAAAAAAAATTACATATGTTTTTCAGTTATTTTAAATACATGTCCTTTCAAAATGTTTGACGACTTTTATCAACATTTTCATTATAACAGCAAATTGCGTGCAAAATAAGCCCATTTCATAACAAATATAGTGTTGATAGTTTTGTTTTGAATTTTATATGTTAAGGGGAGCATGAAGACAAGTTCTCTCAGTTCACAATCGTGCAGCTGGCAATGATTCTAAGAACCGTACGTTGATCTAAATTACTAAATTTTGTTTGGTTGAATCCGAAGTGAAAATTTAATTCAGCTTCGAAACTAATTCTACTAGTTAGCAACATTAGCCAACTAATGTAGCAAGTTAAATCCGCATACAAAATCTTTTCGTATTTTTGCGAACTTGTAATTTCGCGAATCGTAAAATTTACCTCATGAATAACCACATCAAAAGTAACTTGTTTGAATTTAAACTCATTTCTTTTGGAAATGGAGGATCATTAAATTGTTTTCTCAAAACAATGGGTTTTAAACTTAATGCTACGTCGCACAACTTCTGACCCTACCCTCCCCCTCGTCACACTTTGTCACAAATTTGGTATACCATCCCTACCCCCCAAAATGCTACGTCATTTATGCATGGTCCCATACAAGCGAACCACAACATAGCTCCTACGTCACACACACCCCTCTCTGCTGTCTTACCATGTACCGGACATGAATGCTATTTGTAGTTCTTATTTTGAGCGAAAATATCACCCCTCTTCACTTGGGGTTTCTTTTCGAAGTACTCCTATTTTGCTTCTTCCCATATTTAATGAACTTTTTCAAATGTACTTTAATCACACACCATTGCACGAAACACCCGCGAAACTTTAATCGATTACAAACAAAACTTCAAATTTTCTGTCACTGTTTACATGACCGTAGGAAAATGTCCGAAAACTCATTTGTGCGTTTGAATTTTCACTTCGAATTCCATTTTTTCTCAATGTAAACAAGCGTGTCGGTGCCTAGCAACAAGCGTACGTTCCTGGCTTCCACATATCTTTTCCTTAAAATACACAGAGACCCCAATCCCGTGACACGTTTTACGAACTGTAAACTAGCCTTAACTACGGCAAAAATCATAACTCAACCTTGAGTTTAATTTACCGGCACGGAAACGAATCGGATAGGTGTAAATAGTGCTTAAGCCATAGCATGGGCTCTCCGCAAGCCACTACTTGGATAACGTCTGTTTTCTGTGGTATTGTGCTGCTTTGACGTTTAAATTTGGAGGAAAACAAAACTTTTACACGGCGATTTGGGTGGCAAACAAACCGCTTCTGGGCCTGAGGGGAGGGCGGTAGTATAAAAATGCGAGATTTCAGTGTGTGTATTTTAAACGTCAGATATCTCAATTGTCAAAAAAGGGCCATTAAACGTATTACGAACTGAACAATTTAGACCGCCATTATAGCACGGAAAAAGCTGGATACAATATAAGGTTTCTGGTAATTTATTTATTCACGGGTTGGCTAGTCACAATAATTGCCGTGGTATTCCTTGCTAATCTTGTTTTAATTCGACACAGATCTTTCATTAGGGCTTAAGTCGCAATATACTTAAATGGAGAAAAATCAGTTTCAATATTAAACGATGCTTTTCTAAAGGAAGCTGCTATTGTAGGTATAAATTACTTTATGACCATGTTTTTTGCTAAAGCATCTTTGGTTAAGCCTTATAACAACATAACAAAGAATTTGATTCCTATGTGTTTGTAGTGGGTAGAAACTAAAAGAATGCTTACGCCCAATTTGCATTCCAGTCGTGATTTTGCCCTTTAGCAATCGCCATTTGAGAGAGGGCTAAACCGTGAATATGATTTTCAGAAGGGCGCGGTAAATTGACTAAGCTGACTCTGTCTTGCTGGGTAGGGCTGGGTAAATAGGCGAGCTTGACAGGATATTTTTAATAGGGCTCAGCAAATGGGCGCATAGAAACCCAATGCAAATGAAAGGGCGCGTGCATCTTATCTTCAAATTTCATGAAAATATCGAAATATTCGAATATTTACGTGCAGCAACCACCGAGTAGACATGATCACAGTAGATATTAATTATCATTTATATAATAGAACCGAATAATAACCATTCGCCCCTGTTCTGTCAAAAAATGTTAGTTTAGCCTTCATACTCCATATGAGAAGAAAGGCCTAAGTCACAATCTCGAAGAAATTGAATGTTTCGCCGTTTTGTTTTTTTTTTAATTATAAATCGATCTATAAACCAATTTAACTCATTTTCACCTCAATCTTGTAGTATTTTAGTCGCATAATGGGTTGTATACCATTCCCCCGAAAGCCATTTCCCAGAAAGCCATTCCCCAGAATTCCTTTCCCCAGAATGTACCATTCCCCAGAAAGACATTTCCCAGAATGTACCAATCCCTAGAAAACCATTATCCAGAATGCCCCATTCCCCAGAAAATCAATCCCCAGAATGCCCCATTTCCCAGAATGCCCCATTCCCCAGAAAAGTTATGGTTTTTATTTATTATTTGTGGTTAAGCCAAAGGTTTACGCATACCTAATTAAAGAAACTTATGCGGTGTTAAGCTGCTGAGGATGTGCCGTTCGAAAGCGGCGGCCTCTCGCAAGCAAACCTGTTATCCTCTCGTATAGCCGGTTTACTCGAACATAGGACTTGGTTCCTTCTTTCAAACATGAGCAGTTCTTTGAACTTGTACGCCAAGCAACTCTTGCACGCAAACTTGTGATCTTTTCGTCTGCCCGGTTTATTCAAACATATATGTTGATTCCTTCTTTGGAGCTTTGGTTGAATCCATATTAAGATCGAAATGAATGCATATTTTGACAAATGGTTTCGTGGGTTTTTAGAGCATTTATCTTTCTTTTGTATTGGGAATGTTTCGTACGCAAATGTACGATTCACCCGATTGCTCGGTTTACTCAAATAGGTTGAACTAAATACATTCGAAAGTATTTTCATACCTTACGCCAAATGGTACTTATAGCACAGAGTTACAGACATAATACTCGACAACAATTATTCGTCAATGTTAGCGATCATTTTGAATTGAATATATTATTAGTTAGGACTGTTATCGCATTTGCGATTATGGCGCCACTGACATATGTGCAAGTATACGGGAGATATACCAATTACTCCTGGGCCTGAGGGTTGACTAATTTGTAAATGAGTGGTTGGAACCGTGTATAAAAGGTGTAGCCGAATTGGCGCTACGATATTTTTGCGAGGAGCCGCCGCTTTCGACGGCTTATCCGTACCAGCTTAACATCGTGCATCATGCATCAGCTCCTTGACTTAGGTAATGTACAAAGTTTTTGTTTCGCCACACAACCTTACTTACATAACACTGTTACATTATTTTGGATCCTAGGAAGGGGGCTACCGCTTTCTATGGTTGTTGTTAAATGGCACTGAAAAACACGCCTGTACTGAATTTTACGATTTGTCCTATATGTATGTTTATATTAATATTAAAAGAAAAGTAAAAATATTGTTATTGTCTAATGCTGCTACCAGTACACTTTTCGAGGGGAGCAATATGGCCAACATAATGAAAAAATGTTTTGATTACCATCAAAAAAATTTCCCACTTCAAAAAAAATGTCTCGGAAATGGTTATATCTGTGGAACGAACTTATGAGCATTGGTTCATTCTGGATATGGTTTTCTGGAGAATAGTTCTTTCTGGGGATAACATTTCGGTATTTTAGCTTCTGTGGAATGATTTTTCGGGAAAGTTAGTTATTCTTTATTTAAATTCGGAATAAATAATGTCATCCTAACTTCCGGTTTCAACACAATGCAAATCATTTCAAATGTGACCGAATCGAAGAATGTCGTTCGATGGAAATGGGAACGAGTAGTACGTTTGAAAAGATCAAATCTATAAAAAAGTTAAACTTTTCTGGGGAATGACTTTCTGGGAGATGGTGCATTCTGGGGTATGGAATTCTGGGGAATGGTACATTCTGGGAAATGACTTTCTGGGGAATAGTATATTCTGGGGGATGATATTCTGGGGAGTGGAATTCTGGGGAATGGCTTTCTGGGGAATGATTTTCGGGGGAATAGTATACAATCCGCATAATGCCATAATAGCGAAAACGCAGTTTGTTTACATTTGCGATTTAAGCCCTAATGAAAAATCTATGTCGAATTGAGGCGAAGCTGAGTCATTCCGACCCCAAAACGCTGTCAGCTTCGGGTTCATTCAAAAATTTTCCTTCTCGGAAGGTTGGGTGCAAAGAATTATTTTTGGTACCTTTTCCGGTAGCGTGTACATAGCAGCGAAATGCACCACATAGGTTTGCTGCTTTCATATCAATCAGCTGTCAACTCCAGAAACGTGTTTTTGTTGACTGCCTGCGCGAACATTCTGATTCGAAACGCGTGTAATAACATTCAATTCTTTTGTGAATTATTTCATATACTTAAGTAGTTAAACCTGAAATCATTGCTCTACAGAATGATGATTCAAAGCAAAAAGCGACCGCCATCCAGTGAGGGAGAGAAACCGTCTGTGAAAAAGCCTAAACTTGCTAAGCCAGCTTCGGATGATGGCGGCGGTGAGAAACCAGTTAAAAAGTTTTCAATGCGGCTTGATGCCGGTTCGAAGGAAGGTAAATTTCAAAAGAAGCTGTCCCCTGCTGGTCCGAAGGAAGGTAAATTTCAAAAGAAACTATCCGCTGGTGGAAAGAAAAAGTTTGGTTCGAAGGAGGATTTCAAAGGCACTAATGGCGAGAAGAAACCGTTTGTGGAAAATACACCGGAGGCTAAACGGGAGTACTGGAACGGTCTGAAGGCAAAACAGAAGGAACTGCGTGAGCAGCGACGTAAATCGAAGACAAAGGATTTATACGAGCTCAGCGTTGGAGCAAAGAAGATCTATGAGACCTTGAAGAGAAAGTCGACAGAAAACAAGGAGAAGCTGGTAGTAGAGCTGCACGAAATGCTGAGTAAAGATAAAACCTATGGTAGGATTGCAACCAGTCACGATACGGCTCGTGTCATTCAATGTATGATCAAAAATGCGTCTGAGGAACTCCGGATGCAGATTGCTGACAAATTGATTCCGGTTATCTTTGAGTTGGCTACGTCCAAGTACGGACATCACTGCGTAACGAGCTTACTGAAAAATGGAAACAAACTATTGTGGGCCAAAATCACGGATGCAGTCATAAAGCATGCGGTCAAAATGGCTAACCAGGCATTTTCCGGGTCGATTGTGGATGCAGTTTACAATGAGTATGCCACAAACGAGCAAAAAGCCTTTATGAGACAGGCGTTCTACTCGGAAATTTATCAGCAAACCAAGGATAAAAATGTTACCTGTATGAAAGACACCTGGGAAACGAATACTTATATGAAGAAGACCGTTCTGTCGACGGTGAAAGGTCACCTGGTTCAAGCTGCCAACAAGCAGCTCACTGATAATGCTTTGATGCATGCGCTTCTGTTGGACTTCCTACAGGAAGCTACTGAGATTGAACGCACCGAAGTCATTGAACTGTATCTGCCCCATCTGGCAGCGATTTCCAGCACCAAGGATGGAACGGCTGCCGCTATATTCTGCTTTTTGAATTCGGTAGTCAAGGATCGCCGAGCGGCACTAAAGGCATTGAAACCTTACGTGGGAAAGCTGAGTTCTCACGAACACGGCCATCGGTTGGTTCTGTGCATTCTGAACTGCTATGACGATACGGTAATTTTGGGCAAGCAGTTTGTGTCCGTGCTGATGGAACACGTGGAAACGATCGTGGGTAGCGGTGAATGGGGTCGTAAGGTTATCGGTTGGATTTTTTCCCCGGCGGATAAAGATCTGCTGCATCCAACGCAGATCGAAATACTTGATGGATATTTAAAGTACAGCAAAAAGGATAAAGAAATTCGAAGGAGGGAAATATTTGCAGCGGCGGTGGAACCCTTCTGCAAGGCTGTTACGGCTAATGCCGGTTTTTGGTTAAGGGGAGGGCATACTGCTCTATTAACTGCTGCCATCCTAAAGAATTGTAAGCAATGTTTTATGGCATTATTTGTGATATAATATTGATTTTTTTTATAATTTTAGTAGAAGGCAATCATTTGGAAAAAATGCATCGGGCGCTGGCGACGGTGGTTTCCGATCCAGAATGGAGAATTCATGAGAATGAAGTCAATCTGGAAGGTCTACCAATGCAGGAGGACAAGAAAAAGCCCGATGAGAACAAGAAAGGTGGCAAAATCAGGAAAATCAAAAAGAGCCCGTTTGCAGAAGAGAAGGTGAGTTTTGCAATGTCTATTCGGTCTTTCAGAACCTTTCCAGACCCGGTGAACTTCAAACCCGGTGAAAATATTTTCAGAACTTTCAAACCCGGTGAAAATATTTTCAGGAGAAATCCCGCGAAAAACAACTAGCAGCAAATCCCCTAGTGAGCGGTGTTGAACACGCTGGAATGCATATTGCCCTTAAGAAGATCATCAAAATGGATCAGGAAAAGCGCCAGGAGGACGAAAACGCCTCACAATTCGGAAAGACCGTAATGGATATGCTATCAGAAGACACTGTATTTCAATTTCGTATTCTCGTTAGCACCAAATTGTACCATTCTTTTATTCTAGATCAAATCGTGGATATTGCAAAATCGAACCTGCTTTCTGCTGCTCTTGGTGTTCGAAAACTCTACCGAAACAGTTCAAAAGCAAGTGAAACAAAAGCTGAAATCGGCGAAATCCGAATTGAAGAAACAAACTCACGCTGGAGCAAAGCTTCTGTTGGAGAAACTTAAACTGTAACATTTAGTTGTAAATTTGTCAAATATACAGCAAACCACTAATCATTTCTAACATCAATGTTATTCTTTAATTAATCTCTGCCACCTTATTTTATCGGAAATTACCCTTCACACTGTGCTTACTTAAGTCTTAGGATTAGGTGCACCCCGGAATCGGTTTCTACCGTGTCGGACATTTCACCGACCTTCAGCGCAAAGGCGGCCTCCTCGAACGGTTTCTGCATCATTCCGCGCTTGAACATGCCCAGATCACCGCCCCGCTTGGCCGAACTGCAGTCCGAGTATTGCACGGCCAGCTCCGCCAAGGTGGCCTCACCGGATTTAATCTGCTTTCGATAACCCTCGAGAATGCGCAACGCTTCATTCTTGGAGCGCGTGATGTTCTCTTCCCGCCAGGAACTCGGTCGGCGAGAATCCTTGTGCTTCACCAGCAGGTGGGCGCACTGGACTTCGGATTTTTCCTTGAAATGAAAACGTTAGCCAATGCTAGGTATTAAAAGCACAACCCTTACCTCCGAGGTGGCCGGAGAAGTAGGTAGATCCCACTGTGACTCCTTAGTGAAGGTGTTTAGATAGTAGACCATACCTGAAAGTAATTTCCCGAAGACAAAACTGTCGATTACAAAATCTTTACTGAAGCTGTCGTTTTCAACAAACCTGTAGACCGGCTAGTGCGCTTTTCCCATCCTTCTGGGACGTTTTCCTGACCTTCGGACATTTTAGTCGGATACTGTTCTCAAAAGATGAATGAGAAAGTAAAAATCTCAAATCCGAAAGGACGGCTGTTTTGAAAACGCGTATAATACAGATATTATCGGCAAGCGCGCAGATTCCGAAAGGTTTTATATCGATTGACAGTTTTCTTCGGCTTCCCCTTGAAATGAAAATTTGACAGATATGCTGTGTGACGCTTGGGTAATGAGGGTAAGCGTAACAATTAATTTCAGGGTTGTGTTTGAGGCAATCAAAACTTTCGGGGGCATAGTTGTCAGCTTATTGGTGGTTTTTGAAATGTGTTAAAATGCCAACTGCAAATATTCTCTGCCAAACTGTTATTCGCCCTAGGGGCAGTTCATTTGTGATACATATTGAAAATCAGCGAAATTAAATGCATTTCTTTGCATCAAAATAGTAATTCATAACGTATTTTGTATGGCGTGCAATGAGAACAAAGTGGATCAGCGTAGGACGCTTGTTAAACAAATGTTTCTGCAATAGAGTGTAAAGCTGATGCGAAAATGGGTATAAAATGCATTTTTTTCTTATTTGAGGACAATTAGTTAGTTAGTTAGCATTTCCCAAAAACGTCTTCGCGCACATGATAACTCGGCGTAGAATATTTGAAATCAAAAATGTTGTTAAATTTATTATGTATGAGATATTCCTCTCCCTCCGTACGTCGTTATTAAGTTATCGTTTTTCAACAATTCGTAACCCATTTAAACAAAACCGCGATTTAGCGCAAAATTTTTCGCCATTTTTAGGTGAGAAACTATCTTAATAAGAAAATGGAGAAATATAACAAACGACGGGGAGGCATTTTATAGAGAAAAGAAAATGTGTTCCAAGTTTGAAAAGAATCAGTCGAGTAGATTTTGCAGGATCGCGTTCACGCACTTCAAAAAATTGGTTTTCAGAAACAGCGTTTAATTATTTTATTTTCTCGAAATGTGAGGATTTTTTGTAACTTACATTGAATCGTCGATCCCAGATGCATAAAGTACGTCCCCGGAAGCAATCTCGCTGTGTTGGAACAATTTAAAAAAGATAGATTTTGCGCATCCCTAATCCAATTTCAAATCCATTTTACTCGATCCAGTCACATCTCGCCTTTTTTTTTGAAAAGGGCAAATAAACAAAATTTGGGATTTTCGTTTTATTTCATATTCAGGATCTCTATTCGAAGTATTATCACCGGTAAAAACCCAAATGCCATAAAAAATAATTGAAGAACATATCGCTAAACTGAGTAAACGGCCAATATTACTTTGGTGTGCTATAATACATTAGCCGTTCACTTGAGGAAACGGCCAATACACATTTTTGTTTTGCTTTGGTTTTTTGGCCCTTTACTTTTTTCGTTTGAAAATGACTTAAACACAATCAAACATCATTGCCAATAGTCGAGTGCTTCATTATAGAACAGAAGAAAGCATTTTTCGTAGTATTCTTTTTTTAAATCTCAAATCATCTAAGAAATATACAAAATGTAAAAACGACAATATACTCAACTACCCAGATAATTGGATTAACTCTTAAAACACATTGAGTATGTCCATAACTCTTTATGAATCGTAAAAAATAAGTTTAGTTAAAGGCCAATCAATAATTTAACGTTTCAGCAAAGGACCAAAACTAAACGGTCAAAAATCGATTGAAGTAAAAGGCCAAAAAACTTTTTGATCGAATTCTATCAAGTTTAATATCCATTAAGCAATGTGTGCTTGTCAAATACATAAAAAACCATACAAGGTGTACATTGCTTAAATATCTTGATTGATAATCAAATTGGGACAAATCAGTAGAACTAGAACTTTTCTCAATCCCGTTCGTCTAATTTAATAATAGTTTAATGAAATGCGCGTGAAATTATGCTATGAACATTTTAAATGTGTTCAGAATACTTTCTAACACATAAAAACATACATAATAGCCAACAGCCAAAAAACATTTGAAGTTTGGCAAAGGGCCAAAAGTAAACGGCCAACGTTCTATGCAGTGAAAGTAATGGGCTAATAATCTTTTTTGAGCAAAAATCCGCTCAAATCAAGCAAAATCTCCAGAAATTGTGGCATGTTATCAAAATATAGATCAAGCTACAACGAATGTTTGCATTTTTTAAAATAAAATTCTCCTTCGTTTTCAAATAGCAGATTGAAATATATTAGTAAAATTTCAAATCCATTTTACTCGATTGTCATTTTGTTTATTGGTCCTTTTCAAAAAAGGCGTGACTTTGTTTATTAATCCTGTTAAAAAAAACCAGTCATCGTGACAAGCAGAAAGTTAGAAAAGGTTGAGCAAAGCAAAATTGATGCTGGCAGAGCTTCTACGAGCATTTTGTGCGATTTGTGCGAGAATTCTGGCAAATAATTCGTTCAAATGCAACAATCGTTTCTGAAAGAAGCGGTTAAACCAACACTCAAAAAAAAGTAAACGTTATGCCTATTGATTTTACACATAGATTTTTGCAATTAACGGAGGCATATAGACACTATTTGCTGGCACATAAACCTAATGTGTGTATTTACAAGAAATATTAATCTTACATTCACATTTCATAACTATTAGGCACATAAAACCCCACTCTATAACAATATGCACATATAACTTATGTGTGTGCATACATAGTTTATACAGTTGACACATAGAAGGTATGTGTGCGCTTGATAACAATAGCATTTCTTCTTCATATGAATTTTAAGCGGTTTGAAGCAAATAGAATTAACGTTTGGATTTTTTTCAGTGAACAGATGCTGCTCACTTTTATCCCGAATCCAGCCAGGAATGTACGAAACCGACTTCGCCCTAGCTCGACAGATTACGAGCAGAAATCTGACAGGGCTGCCAAACCAAGACTGAGAGAAATCTACACTCAAAAAATAAATCACGTAGCTATTACATGAAAACTTATATAGATCTCATCCACCGCACTTTTCATGTAAATTCTATCGGGTGGTCCGGTATATTTGAATCAGCTTCAATATCTGATGCATCATGTAAACGTTATGTGATTGTCGTATAATTTTCAAATGAATTTCACGTAAAAATAACATGAAGCCAAACGTAACAACTACATGAACTCAAACGTAATATTTACATGAAGCCAAACATAGCGACTACATGAAACCGTACGCACAATGTATGTGTATTACTAGTAATTATTGCCAGTTTAATTCAGGTGTTTTCAATTAATTTTGAACAGCATATAATTCAATTGTTTCCATTTATTGAAATATATTTATATGAAGTAACCTAATTGTAAATACAATAATTCTTTCACTGTACCTGCCTGAAGACATTTTTTGCTTGCAGTTCAATTTGGTAATGACAATCGTTCATTGGCCGTATCGTCTTTTCCCCCAGCATTTGAGTTCTGGTTGAGAAGGCCAAAAACCACGACGGGTAGTGCGATCGATACCACATGGTTCTGATGCAGAAGTTTGACTAAGAACGTCCATTGTATCTGCTTTAGTTTCCTTCCTATTTGAATGTTATAGTTGTTTCGTCAAAAAATGCCACGAAATAACGTGTAGTTTTGAAAACGACCCATAAACCAGCAGACAAAATACACTTTGAGGGGGAAACATACACGAAACATATTCTGTTTATTGTTTAAGCTCTGTGTTTTTTTGCGGTGGTGGGATTGTTGAAATTGGTGAAAAGGTTCTGCAAATGAAAAAAACATTGTTTTCGACCAGCATTCTATTATATAATAAGGAACACTTACAATGGAAAACTTCCACCAAAGAATGTGGGATATCAACAACCAATTATCAGCCATTTTGTAATTCATTTTTTCGTATAGGAAATCCACGTAAACTGCGTTTTAACGATAATTTTCGCATCACTTAAATAATATGTGGCAAGCACATAGCTTCTACAGGGTTGCCATATGACGTTCATAGGAATCATATAATGTTTGTAAGAATTTGAAAAGTAGACATTTACAGGATCGTTCACGTAAAATCAAAGTGATTTATTTTTTGAGTGTAGCAGAGCGGTCTCTGCCAGAAAATTTGGTGACTGGGAAGGCGTGATATTTAATCCTGCGACCTCTAGATGTGATTATTGCCATCAAAGCATCAAATTGTAAATTTTGCCACCTGGGAGCAAACGCTTACTTGACAGCCAGCGTCAAAATTTTTATTCTCTCGCTCGTATATGTGTTGGTGTTGCGTGGGCATTTTGCTTGCGCGATGTCGTCGTCGTGTCTTGCTTGTTGAAAATCTCTCTCGCGAGTGCAAAGCACTTGGCAAAAAACCCGTACGAAAGCCCGTGCATGTCCAGCAGCGTAGCAGCAGCAGCAGAACCGTACCAGTGGTGGAGTTGGATTGTTGCAGAGAGTCGACCCCGTCAGACAGACAACCTCCAATAAGCAAAAGTCGTGTAGTCATCAGCAAAAGTGAAAATTTTCAATCATTCCGCTCGCATTGTTGGTCCCTTTTGTCGTGTACAGTTTTCGTTTCGTGCTTAGTAACGGTTTGGTCACATTTTGGAGGAACAAGTGCTTGGCGATTTTCGGGAATAGGATTTTTCCCCCGGGCTCGGGAGTGCCAATTATTTTGTCGGACGGAAGGTGCAGCAGCCAACCACTTCGACAGTGGGAGGATTGCGTGTTGAGGAAAAGTTTCGCTTTGTGGGCCATAAATTGAGAGGAGAGTGGTTGGGGATAAAGTGCAGAAGAAAAAGCTGTAAGTAAAGTGCATGTTGTTGCGAGAAAGAAGAAAATGGGAAGCAAAATTTGCAATTTATTTCAGTGACAAGTTTGGCTAATGGTTTGTGATGTGGTTCTGGTGGAGGTAAAGTGATATAAATTTTGAAAGATTCAGGCGGCCCGAAGCAGGATAGTGCCAAATAAAAAAAAGGATTGCAATCCTCAGGAAAAACCCGTGAAAAGATATTTTTTACCGCGAATGTGTAGTGCTTCGTGTTTTCCATGTTGTGTATCTGTGCGTGGTTTGTTTTGCAATCGTATTGAGCTTTTTTCGTATCCAACAACCTAACTTCCACATCAGCTGCTTCATTTGGAACACCACCGTTTAGCAAGAAAGAGAAAAAACGAAAAACAACAAACGCAACCCCGAACAGAAGAAACTATTGGCAGCGTTGGCAACAGCAGCACCACCACCAACAACAACAAACGCGCGGGTGAAGGTAAAGAAGACTTTGGTTGGGCCAGAAGACGAACCAAAGTTTCTCTTCATTAAAACCCAATTTTCTGCTGGTTTTGGTGTATGTGAATGTCGAAATATGACGTGTGCAGCTTTTTGACACAGGTGAGCCCCCCAAAAACGAAAACAATGGATACAGTGTGGCCATCTAGTTATACGGGAAATGGGGGTTGGGGGGGCAAAATGAAATTATATGTAAAAATTATACTTAAACAGGAAACTTTAAGTATAGTTTCTTTTGTATCGAATATACAGGTTTCAAACAGCGATTCTGAGCGTTTTAAGCGTTATCTGTATAACTTTCACAATTATTTAGAAAAACTTTGAGTAAGCGCACAAACAAGTAATTCTTCGGTAGTTTAAAACATTACGTTTGTCGCCTTTTTGGAAAACTGGAAGCAAGTGGAAAATTTCTAGCGTGTAGGAAACTTACTTTTTCTGAATCGAAAGATTGAACAGCATAGCCAGCGGATTACAAGGAGTTACTGCATAGCGCTTTAGCACCGACGACGGAATACCTTCAGAACCAGTAGCAAACGATAGATTTAATTTTGGCATGACAGGCGCTACCATGTCCTCTGTTGTATCTGTAATATTGAAATCAAACATCAAAAGGCATCCCACACGTTGTTCTTCTATCTTGATCGAAGGGGCGGAACAATCCTGGAATACTTGTTTAAAGTACACTGCAAGCAAATTGCACTTCTCGATTTTAGTGCAGTCAGCTGAATTTTCCTAAAAATATGGAGCGCGGTAGATCAGTTTCATTTCTTTTGAAATTGACAAACGTTCAAAAAAGTTTTGGATTTCGACGAAGATTCTCTTCGGTGCTCTTGCCATGATGATTGTACAGAAAGCAGTTTTCGTGGCGATACAGGAGGCTTATGACGTTCAGTTGTTTGAAATACGGCAACCGGGAACTGCAATACTTCCAAAGGGCAGTCGATCCAACTACGGATTACAGCGGCGCTGAAATACTCCACAGCTTCCTCAATACTGGTGACCTAATCAGTAAAATGTCAGTTGGTGATTAAGAACATAGCGTTCAATTTGACAAAAAAACGGTACAAAGAAATTCCAGAGAATTTGAGACGGGAGGTTCTTCATAGACAATTTGAGTAGGCAGATTGAATGCAAACCTAGGATACTAGGAGCAGACTGATCACCATCAAGATCAATCAGAGGCTCGATGGGCGACACTACTGTGACAGGTAGAGCAATATCATTCGCGAAAACAGGATCCAACAGACGTTCGTTTAAATCTAATTTCAGAGCCCATGTAGGTTGAACCCATCCAGGAGTGCGCAACAGGCAGCCGGCATATGCGAAACCAGCTAGTCAACATACGGTATGTTTCTCTCCGAGAAACGCCACTGCAGATTCGACTGGTTATATTCTTCAAATAGAATAACAGGAGTGTAGGGGCTACGCTATCGAACTACGTTAACATTGATACCGCGTCAAATCTTTGATCAGGAGGCGTCTGTGTGCGTTTTGCGGAATATCAACAAGCGTATTGAAAAATTGTTTTTTGGGGCTGTGCCAACGTAAGGATTCGATTCACACTCACAAAAACGCGACGAGAGATGGAACACACCACTTTTTAACGTTAGAGCCGAATAAAAAATAGGAACCAAGGATCTGCTAGCCGTTTTATCTAAAATTACTTAGTCCTTTCAAACTGTCCTAAAAGCATGGTTACCAAGTCGCATACAAAAGTGATAACACGTTGAAAGACCTCTTGTGTAACCTAGAAGACAAGGTTCCAACCGATCAAAAATCGGGGATCTACCAAATCGCCTGCAGAGATTGCCCCGCAGTATACATAGATCAAACCCGCCGAAAACTCGAAGCCCGCATTCGAGAACACAGAAATGCTGTTGACCAAGAAAGAGTCAATGACTCCAGGGTAGTGGCACACATATAGCCTACAACCAAACAATAGACTGGGACAGCGTGAAACTTGTAAAAAGTGTGCGGAAAGTTGCACACCTGAACACGTGGGAATCCATGTACATAGCCAATGCCGAACATGCGCTTATGAACGAAGACGACGGGCCAATGTAATCACCTCCTGTCAACCTGACAAATCTACAGTAAGTTTTGTAATTTACTCTCGACGATTACTGCACGCATCAATATCAGCGTTTAGTTTAAGCGATACTGCTATCAAAACGCCCCCACCGAGAATCTTACGGATGTTCAAGGGAGTCCGATCATTACTAAAAACGGCATATTGATGTCCAAACAGCTGTGCGCAATAGATTTGGTTATTCAGTGAGATTCCGCCGTAATCAGCTTCCGAAAAAGCTAGAAAAAATGCGTCGATTTTGGTCCTTAATCCACGTTCATTTTGATAGTATATACGGAGGCTACTGGAATGCGAGAAATTATCAGGTACAGCAGGCTCAAAAACGTTTTGCTCGCCTGGGATAGCAGGCAGGAAGCCCCCTCTGCCATCACCAACCTCAGAACCGGAACATCTAAATAGAAACATGTCAGCGGAGAGCGTATCTATTTACTCAAGTCAACATAACAAAAGAAAACAATCGAAAAAATCAATCGAATCCAGACGCAATGCATAAGCAATCCATCGGATATGCAAGAGATCTTTGAACAAAAATTACCTGAGGCTTCTTATACGATAAAGAGCAAAACAGCTAACTCTCTAAAAAGATGGTGGAATTAGGAAATACATCAAGCGCACGACGAAAAACGAAGGAAGCTAAAACTGTTTAACAAGAACAAAACTTTACAAACGCAAATAGATCTACAAAAGGCAAGAGTAATTTTTAAAATGAAAGCTAGGAGGGAAAAACGCAAGGACGATCGAGAAATGAAAGAAAAAATTGACGAATCTCCTCCAACAGGACAGATCTGGAACATAATCCCAAACATTGATACGGCATTAACAGTAAGACAGAACATTTTCCCCCGCACCAATTAGCTAAACGCTTTATGGAACAAACATAAAGCAAAAAACACAACGCTTGTTTTTCCGTTAGGACCATACCAGGCCTCAGATGATAAACCAGCTGAAGCTCCACTATCCTTCGAAGAATTCTCGAAAGTTCTGTTCTTGAAAAATTACCGCTCCTCTCCAGGACCAGACGACATATCGTTCAGATTACTAAAGGGCCTAAAATTAAACATCCTAAGGGAAGTTTGTGATCAATTAGGTGAGGAATGGCACACGAAAAACATTTCGGTAAAATGGAGACAAAGCGAACTAATACTCCTCCAGAAACCTAACAAAGACTCAATGGATGCGTCAGGGAAAAGAGGTATAACGCTAATGAATGTCTTCTGGAAGACGATCAACACTGTCGCCTATATAGTATGTCAGAACAAAGACAGTTATTTCCGGAGCTGCCATTTGGATTTAGGAAAACCCACTCAGCAATTAGTTGTGTAAATTACTTAGTTAACACAGTTAAAGAAGCCAAAAATAACAGAATAAGCACCATCGCAATTTTCTTAGACGTGGAATTAGCTTTCGACACAGTGGACTGCCAAAAACTGCTGACAATTCTACAGAACGAAGGAATTCCAAAAGAAATAATCGAATGGCTATATGAGTACCTAAGAATATCTATCTATCTTCGCTTTTATTTAATTTGTACACTGCTGGCTTACATTCCTTCGAGGAAACAGGCGTAGTACTAACACAATTCGCGGACGATTTTGCGGTGGAAGTGACTGCAGATAGCACCAAGGTGGTAGACAAGGCAAATAGGTACCTGGAGAAAATTAGACAAAGCCTGCAACATTAATTAACCTCACGAAATGTGTGGTATTTAATTTCAGCAAAATCGCAGATACCAGTATCAAACTACGCTTACAGAACGAAGATATACAACTGCAAAATACGCATAAGCAGCTCGGATTTCTCGTAAACCGTGGGATGAACTATAGGAAGCACATAGAAGAAATAACGAATAAAAAGCAATAGAAAAAGACCGGCAAACCCTGAAACCTGGTAACG
The DNA here is from genome assembly GCF_030247195.1 of Topomyia yanbarensis. Taxonomy (NCBI): domain Eukaryota; kingdom Metazoa; phylum Arthropoda; class Insecta; order Diptera; family Culicidae; genus Topomyia; species Topomyia yanbarensis. Next base: position 27,065,958 of record NC_080670.1, on the reverse strand, counting down.
ACAAACCGACGAAAATTAGAATTCGTACTGAATGCATACGTAAGAGTGCCCATGCGATACCTAAGGTCAACACCAGTCAACGTTATGCTAGCTGATAGTGGAGCAATGATAATGGAAATAAGAGTAGAGTGGCTGGCACAGAAGGAAACTTTTTATCGGATTCAACCCCAACCGGAAGTTCATCGATGAAGTATTGGAAGAAAAAGTAACGAAGCGTATATGACGATATTGGCAGAAAAACACATGGACATACTGTACCAAATGAGGAGCTACAACGAAACCATGTGAACCGAGGGACAAAGAACCAAAAATCGCGAAATCAACGTTAGAATGAAACTACTAACCAATGAAGCTAAAAAGGAAAATATATCAGGCACGAGATGGCAAGCATTGGCTACAGAAACGATAACTAACGATTACTAAAAGTTCAACAAAATATATACAGATGCCTCGAAAAATGCGAACGGAGTGACAACGGCCGCATTAGACATACAGGACCAAATGAGTAAAACCAACAAGATAAACTCGAACGTAAGCATCACAAACGCGGAGCTCATAGCGATCCGCATGTGCAACAAAAAAAACTACAATTTCTAAAAGTGCATGCGAAACGATCAAAAATAGAAATGCGGTTTACACAAACCACATAGTTCTAGATATCATCAAATCGCTATATCAATCTTAGCAACTCGAAAACCAGATAAGTGTCCAATACGTACCAAGTCACGTCGGTATAATTGGTAACGAGAAAGCCGACATGCTGGCGGTACAAACTACTGCTTACCCGCAAAACAACTTCGAAACGCTGACGTTGGGAGACATCTTAAAGCTAGCCAAGAAAGAAATTTGGAACAGCTGGGTAAGAGGATACCAAACAACATCATCGCGCACATACTATACGACTGCGCGTAAAGTGGATGATGACCAAATCATATTATAAAATTCTAGACAGCAAAAAATCATTGAAAAATATACTCGAGGAAAACAAAACGGATGAATTAAAACGAATCACAAGTTTTCTACAAGAAGCAGATGTAAACTTCTAACGCATAGACAACTGAACATCGAAAACCAAGAACAAAACGAACGGCGAGATGGACCACTTCAGGTCTAAAGCGATAACAAAAAGATGGGTGGGTAATGTCAGAGACATAACCGGAGTGAAGTAGAATACACTTTAGACCGGTAAATTCTGCTCTGGAATAAGCAATTTCTATGCGACTTTGTCGACTTTAGCACATTCATAGTTTATTTGGAGTATTTTTGGAATTATCAAGTTGACAATTTGCAACATTCTTTGAAAATATTGTTGAACTTTTATGAATGAAGGCACGCAAACGAGCGTTTGACCGTCGTCCTACTACCAGCATCAGAGAAGTAGCAGATCAGCATTTTTCGCTACATGGCCTGTACCAAACAAACCGCTCGTAAGTCCACCGGAGGCTCCCCGCAAGCAGTTGGCAACAGCCCCCTGGCAACCCTATACCATATATATGGAGTTTGACAGCGACCGACATATATGGGGTGTTATAGCTATAAAGCCCCAAACAAAGAATTATGTTCGGCACTATGCTCGATATTCAAGCATTCCACACGACGTTTTGCATCTCGTGGGATGATTTAATAATTTAATTTAATTGACATTTTGTAACTAAATACAGCTTCTAATCATTCGGTTCAAAATCAATGTTTTGCCTTTCATGGCAGTGATGCTGGCTGTACAGAGACGTCGTCCTTGACAGGGGGCTGGTTGGCAACGAAGGCCGTGTAAAAGTGCCCCAGTCACGGTTGGCGTTAAGAAGCCTCATCGCTACCGAACAGAAACAGTCGCCCTGCGAAAAATTCACAGCTATCAGAAATCGAGCGGGCCTAAATTGTGACCCAAAATAAACCACAAACCAACAAGTTCTTTTCAGGACCAGCCAATTATAAAGCATTTTTATTATAAATGAAATTTTCCATTGCCTTACAACCTCCCTCCCCCTTTCCACCCGGCTTGAATAACTATCAATCTTGATGATGCTGTGCGGCGGGGGCACTAGTTTTTATTATAGTGGAAAATTTAGGTTTGCGCGTTTTTCCCAAAAGTTTTTTAGCTGTGCGTTTTCAAGGAAGTTGTAGTTGAATTCAAAATAAAATAGTTTATTTCTATTGTCAGAGATGGACCTTCCAACGAAAACTAGTCTGGCTCGCTCTGAATCGAATTGTATGGACCAACCACTGCTTTCACAAAATCTGTTATTTTCAGTAATTGAACATTCTACACAACTAGTCACAACTATTTCCAATCAGCGCAAAAATCGAAGATTTTCATTCAGTACAATAGCAGATTTTCACTTTTAGAAAAACAGGCAACATTCTGGCCGAAACGGAGCACCTATATCGAAACGTTAGAAAACGTTCCATTTTTGTAAATTGAATCATTACACTAACCTGTCTACAAATCACACAAATAACTTTTTTATTTTGTGCCATTCTACTTGAAAGCGACGGTATTGTTCACAAGTGGCTCACCCTTGGCAAGCCACTTTCTGATGCTTGTAATAACAAAATTTCAATTTCATTCTTTGTCGATAAATTGATGGCCCTGAAAAGGGCCTTTTGTTTGGGCAGTGTTCGGAATTTACTTGGAGCTGGAGTATATGGTAATAGTTTTGGTGCCATCGAAGACGGCGTGATTGGCTAACTCTTCTAGCAGTAGCAAACGGACGACGGTTTGAATTTTGCGGGAGATGCTGCAAACAAACTGCTGCATGCTGATGCTGCAAACGAACTGATCGTGAACAACAGCATGCTGAGTTTTTATACCTGACTACAGCACAATGTAAGCTCGTCCTTTTTTGTGTTGTCCTCAATATGTGTTTTTCGTAGCTCCACCCCTTCGTTGGTCGACCACATATTTTTGATAAAGAACAAAATTGAAATTGTGTTTTCAATACGGAGGTTATCGAACACTCAGGGTAAAGAGAGTAATGTAATACGGCACCTTGGTAAAATGTTTGAGAATTGAAACCTTTTTTGAATGCGCCTAGTAAAAATGTTTTCCACTTCACTCCAGTTTGTTTCTGACCATATTTGCAATTTGCGTACTGAAATAAATCATAATTTAGGGTTTAACATAAATTGCTCTCCAGGGAGAAACAGTCCATGAAACAGAAAATGCAAACTTATTCTTTGAAATGATTTTGGTGGCCCTGAAAAGGGCCTTTTTTATAATGATACAAGTGAGTTCTACCTTTTCAACTTCCAAATCCATACAAAGTGCGTCCCTGCCGCTTCAGAGTATAGACGACATTCATTGCCGTTTTGCGTTTGGCGTGTTCAGTGTAGGTCACGGCATCTCGGATGACATTTTCTTGCACACCATCATCATTCGTAGATTAAATCGAAGCTGCATTTTACACCACCACGACGATCCAGACGCCGAATGGCGGATTTGGTGATTCCCTGGATTTTATCACGAAGAACCTTTGCGTCACTTGGTACGGGAAAGCAAACATGATACCGCTCATTGTACCGTCCGGACGAGCATGTTGCTCGTGTGGTAAGCGAGCACCCACTGATACAAAACAAGCTCGCGTGACCTGTATATATAACATTCCCGTATGTAATGAAACGCTTACATGCTCCTTTTTGACGGCTCCGCGCGGGATATGCTGGCAAATTGCGCATTTTCCTCGCTGTTTTCTGAAAATCCTTGTTTTGGTTTATTTATAGTAGTCGCAGTAATTCCGAAATTTAATACGAAATACGTGCACAAATTTCCGATCAGATAGTGCAAAAATATTGCGATTTCGTCCAGTAGAACGGAAGATATTCGCATTTCAAATCTGGGAAAATTTCTCAACTGAAATTTTTGAAACGGGACTCCATATTGAAACGTTAGAAGTATTCTACTTCAAAAAAAAAGATTTATCTATCTCGCCGCAGCCGCACACATCTGTAGCACGTAAGAATATTTGGAAGCCTTTCTGGAGACACCAGAATGGCGAAATGTGCTTACAAATCAACCAACTGGGTATCTCTGCCCGGTTATCAGCGGAACGACTGGTTAGACGTTTCGTGGCAAAGGGCGACGAATGAGAAAAGCCAGGCTAGAGGCCGAATGATTGCAGCGGCAGCCCAAAAGAAAACTTCATCCGCGCAAGAAACGTAGGTACGCGAAATCGAAACTAGTGAAATCAAGGGAAAGTTTGGCAACGAACGACGCCCCGGGAATCTTCCGACAGATTATACAGGAGTGGCGGCCAGGAGGAAGGAGCACTTCGAGTTATTAGTAAACGAACGAAAAAGCGTCGAAAACGCAAATAAAGATTTAGTATGATGAATAAGCAGGCCCGTAGCCAGGATTTTGTTTCGGGAGGGGCTTGAAAATTATTGCATAAATGTATAAATTCTGATGACTTGAGATAGTCACAGTAAACTGAATGTAATTATGAAATGTTCTTAGTGAAAACAATTCCATAACTAAGACAATAGACACTAAAAACCCTAAAAATATGTTGTCTGTTACAAGAAAAGCTATAGTGCATCGACGAATTAAATTTGATTATCATTAGTTTATAAGTTAGAAATTTCTCTCAAGATTCATCAAGAGATCAAAGTATTTAGGGCTGATTGAAAATGCTACGCATTCTAGACTACACGTTTACAAGGTGTAGAAGACGCTAAATTGGAATGAGTACAAAAATATCCAAAAACCCGCCTAACGAAACTTTACACGCATTTGCTAAACAGGAGAACGAAACCAACGTCAAGGTTGTCTCCATGGATAGGAATATATCAGTATGAAATCCAAGTTTATCGTTGCAAAGAATGTCCGAACAAAGTGAACTTCAACTCCTATTTTCATGATCAGGCTACTATTACTAGTTCTGTGACTTCATCCGAAGTATGCGTAATTATAATCCTGAGAAAAACACATGTTTTTCATTTGACTCTCGTGGGGAATGGGTTAAACGCTATCTTCGACAATATTATCAGGCAACTGAGAATAACTATCTATTTATTTATTTAAGTAGATTCTTTTTAGATACTTTCATATCATTGGACTTACGAATTAAAAATATCGTAGACTGATTTTCCTAGATCCCTGAAACTATAGTAAAAGTCAAAATGTAAAGTGAGTGCAAAAAACTACTGATTCCACTACAATGCAAGAATAAGTTCATTAGCTCATTGACGTTCAGAATTTTGCAAAACCGTTGGAACTTGAGAAGATTACCTAGATTAAGTAAATATTATATTTGAACTTTTGAAGGTATTATTTCGGATTTCATGGGTTTTTGGACAATGTAAAATATATATTTCAATGATTTAATCTACTAATGAAAACTACCCAGAATTTAATCTACTGAGCGAAACTGCTCAGAACTTGTTCACTAATCGAAAGAAAATTACTTAGCACTGATTCTGAATGCTTCTAATTTACGTAAAATTAGGTAAATATATCACCACCAAAATAACTAGAAACTATAAACACAAGTGAGCTTAATAATTTCAGCATCACTTGCTTCCGACACATGGAAGAGAACACATCGCACTTACATCTAATTTTCAAAAGAGGCTTTCTTTTAGAGTTGTCTGTTTTCAAATCACAGCAAATTATCCGTTTCCTGTGAAACTTTTGCAAAACTTTATGTCAATTCGTCAATTTTGACTTTATGTTTGCGAATGTCTGATTTGTTCCTTGCTTCTCGCTCTCAATAATTATCCTTCCGAATGGATTCCATTTATCCCAAATATGACATTAATCTGCGAGTAAGCGATATCCGATCTTGTAGCGGAACATTGATGTTCTCATCGTCCATATATAGGAGGATCTTAATTATAGCATTGTCACTTTCAACCATGTGTTTTAAGTTGTTCGAAATGAATGGTTTCATCTGGGCTAATTTGTTGAGCGCTAAATGCCTGACATGGTAGAACTCGCTTCCGAAAGTCCAACCTCCATTTACACCTTCAGGAAATGTTCCACATTATGAATACTCGGTCCTAAGCGAATCATCAATAATTTTATAATCACCGTATTTGGCTGGAGCACCACTTCTTGCTTCTCGACAGATTACTACAGCAACAATTATAGTAACAGTTTCTTTTATTCTTTAGGCAAGACACACAATATAAAAGTTACTATTTTTATCGTTCGCGTCGCACTGGCTCGATCAAAAGCATAAAGTGACTGAATTTCGTGACCATTGCCTTTGGTGGTTAGAAATAGCCTTCTTCAACTTTTTCTCAAAGATTTGTTCAAACCAAATGAGCAACAAATTTTGTTAAACATCGCCGGTTTTTGAAATTCATTTTTGAAAAATTTCGGGAGGGGCTTTAGCCCCCTAGCCCCCCCTCTGGCTACGTGCCTGTGAATAAGCTATGGATATACCCTCGCCAGACGAAGTGCGAAAGGCTATTAGAAAACTGAAAACCGGTCAGACCGTTGGAAAGTATGAATTCGCGATTCAGCTTCAAAAAGTCGGGAGTGTCTGGCAGTACACGATATTCTCCTGTATTCTGTTTATCAGCCTGAATCTTGCACGCAACTATTGAAACAAGTTTGGTGATTTTTACCCTACGAAAAGCTCCGGGTAAATTACTGCAATACTAGTTGCGAACTCGTCATCTCATCAGTGATACGATTCAGTGAAACATAACGAATTGTGCTAGATAATGCTTGCACATGACGTTAAATTCTTTGAGCTGCTTTTTATGACGCTGAACGAGTCAGAATAGCCGAAAAAGATCCGAAGCGTTTGTGGCGCTAGATGGAATGAAGACAGAGCTCGAAGATACAATATGTAGATCTGGTGTGCAAAGAATTGAAACTATCATCCCAAAAGCTCACATGCTTTTTGGATTTCCGGCATCATTTGCGTCGATCGATGATAACGGTGTTTGTGCTTTTTTTAATAGGAAGTAGTGATTTTAATAAGTCACTAAAAAAGTGTAAGCTGGTCAATGAAGAAAAAGACACTATATACTGACATTGCCCCATCTTCCCGTACACACATTTCGTACTGCATGAGGTACGGACAGAGCTACACAGCGATACCACCGCGGAGGAGGAAATGCTGGCTGAATGATTCAATTCGAAAGGTCGTTTCTTCTTCTGCTTTCTGCTAGTGCTAGTGTTCTGCCTACAATCCACCAACCAACGAACCAATGAACGAACGAACGCGGGTGGTGAACTGGCTCGCAAATGATGGACAATGTTTGCAATGATGTCACAGCTTTTCTGCAATTGAGAATAGGCCAGCGTTCGTGGAAGAGCCGGAATGTGTTCTCGTCGCGTTCGATGCTATTTGTAGAGGTGTGCGATGGTTCAACAAAACGCGCTACACGTGCTACCATTTTTACTTCGTGGCAATTTTATTGTTTTAAACAAAGTTATTGTTGGACGGTTTAGATTACGTGTATGAAGAAAGATTTCCTAATTGATGGAGTGTGGGCCGCAGATAGTTTTTATCGAAATCAACTATACAAATCGGTTCAACACGATTTCTCACCATGTTATGCAAATACAAACGACCCTCAGTTCAAATGGGCCATTATGGAGCAGATTTTAAATGAACTAGAAAATTTGGTGAATAGGAAAGAAAGATTTAAATGTCCGCAATTTTCCACTGCTTATGATGGGCCCCAACTCCATCAGGTAGTTTCTGCAATACCAATTTCAATTTAATTGATTTCGTCGGTGGATCTGATCAGGTAACGTCGTTCCCAGCTCGCTAACTAGCGTGAATCAGCCGACTCTGCTGCTAGAGATGATTTAATCTAGTCAGTTTAATTCTACAGCATAGATCCCGCTGAGTTTACGAAGTGAAAGTAATTTTGTTGGTGGGGCAAAGAATCACTTGCCCTTGTGCGCGGTAGTCATGTTTTGCGGTAATAACTTTCTTCCAGTTGACGACTTCACATCGTTTACCAGTAGGTAGGTGGGAGAGGAGGTTCGTTGGGTTCACTCCACAATGCAATGGAACTCGACGAAGCATCGTGCTGAATTAATTAACACCAATTATCGTGGCAATTTTCCTCGTCATTCCACCAATTTCTTCTTCTCTATTTACATCTTTATTTTTTTTTCTCCAAAGGTGTACGTGAGTAGTTTATTGGCCGATGGTGTGAAGAGGTGGGGCTGTAATATGGGACTTTTTTCGATCATCTCGGTGCAGCAGAGTCCAATTCGTACTGTGTATGGTTGGTTTTTCTGTCGGTGCAACGTGATGCTTGGAAACTCGATGGAGTGTACTGACACCACCGTTTGCGATGTTTGTACATATGGTCTTGGTGGCATCTAGCCATAATCACTGAAGCTTCTTCATCGAAATGCATCGGAAAGAAAGTGGAAATTTGAGCGGCGCAAAAATTCAACGGCATAGCAAAAATTTGCTAATAACTTGTGGATTGCTTTTTTTCTCGTTTTTTTTTGCGAAACCGAATGCTGATGGTTTGATTTGGGACACAGTCAACGGTAACCAGTGATCGCCGAGGGTTTGTAATTATTGGAAAGTTCAGTGTGAGGGACGAAAACGTATTTATTTAGCTCGCGATTCGCAACATTGGTTTTCGTTTCGTGCATATTCGCTCGTCAGGAAGCGTCAATGGAGTTAAAAAAATATATATAAAATGTGAGTTAGTAGTAGTTTGAGTTTGCATTTTAAATACAGGTTATTGAGAAGATTAGAAAATGCCAGATTTCTAACCCTATCGGAGTAACGGAGTGCGTTTAAATATCACGAACTGATATATGGAATGCTTGCTAACCGATATCAGTATACGGACGAGTTTATACTTGCTCTCAGTGACCTTACTTTAACATGTAGTTTTTCTTTTAGACCTACAATGTGAGAAATCCTCCTTGCGAGCAATGACTGTATGGATATGTGAAGCCACAATTGAAAGACTGCGTAGTTTGTTACAGTGTCTGTTCTTTGTTAGAGAATCAAACCGGTGGTGGTGTCTACTGTCGTGATATGAGATTAGAGCAGTCCCATTCGGTTTGTAGATATTGCACCGTATTCCAAGGAGAAATATTCGCTATTCTGTTTGGCGTGCAATCGGCTCTTGAAAAGGGAATATGTACTAAAAGACTGCTACTTTAGATCGAAACTATTTCTGGCATACCGAACTCAAATCGAACACCTCAGGATACATGAGGAAGAAACTTACCCGCCAGAATCAAGCTTCAGTAGATACATCTGTCGATCTGCCTATCACCAAACAAAATGTTCAAAACGAAGTGGAGAACCTGAGCATGATAGAAGAAAAAAAACTCCTTACGCCCAACAATGCACCAATAAAATTACAACATTCTTGTTGTAAAGGAGGATATGGTTATTTAATCAGAGAACCGACCGCTGAGATTTTAGGCCAACAAGACGTTGCACTGACAGCTGTTGATACGGGGGACAGGCCTTCGCAGGTATGTAACCGAGGGGATTTTGAGTATGCTTCTGCTCCAGAACATTCTAATACTATTACAGGCGACAACATGAACTGAATTCGTTAACTTCAACATGGTCACCAAGCAAAAACCCTGGAAACCTACTAACACCCTTCCCTGCAAGTGACACCAACTCCATCACAACAAACAACAAAAACGACACCATCGCTATTCAATGCAACATATGCGCAGTGCGATCTAGACAGACTGAACTTCAACTACTAGTCAACTCGTGTAATCCAAGAATTATTGCACTCCAAGAAACGATAACTAGGAGCACAAATTTAAGTAAGGCACTGGTATTTCAAACCAGGAGATAAATTGTAGTTTATGTACAAGCCATCGCAATTCTAGCGGAAGCCCTAATTCGCGCAACATTCCTACCACAACCAACGAACCGGAACTTATCGGAAACAATCAATTTACTCACTCAAGTAACAGGACCTGTCGTTTTAATGGGGATTTCAATCCCCACAACCCAATTTGAGTCAGTCAAAAAGCGAATCTGAGAGGACGTAATATTGCGGGTTTTACTGTCGACCATAATTTAACGATTCTAAACGATGGTACATACTAGAATCAATGCCGGAACAGGTAATACAATGGCTATAGACCAGGCGAACACTTCCTCAGAAATAGCTCATAAGTTCATCTGGACAGTTGACAACGAATCCCGAGACACATTCCCCGTCATATTGGGTTCCACGCAACAACCCACCTCTCTACGAAGAAGCAGAGGATGACTTGAAGAATAAGTAGACTGGAGCAAGCACAAAGAGTAACTCCTTAATCGAATGCCGCCGAATAGCACCCTGTCTGTGAAAGATTTTATCAAAGTGAATGTGGAATCAGCAACAGCTAGCTTCCCTCGAACTACTGGACACGTAGACCAAAGAGCAGTACCATGGTAGAACCCAGATATTGGTGTACTTATCAAAGGCCAAAGAAAAAAAAACAAGGAAGCTTCAAAAAAACTACACCGAAAACAAACAACATTGCAAGAATTCAGTGACACCTGTTACAAATCCCGAATTGTGATTCAGGAAGCTAAACAACAAGCATGGGAAGAGCACAGATAACAGACATTTATTCACTATTGCCATCTACGCAACTGTTTGCTACACGTATTTGACAACTGCACTCCAACTGCACTGCGTCGATCACTGTGCCATCTACAAATGTTTGCCAAACGTGTTTCAGAGTTTGATTTCATCAGAATTTCAGTAGCGGGTATTTACACACGTTTCGAATCGAGCCTAGATGTCTGTGGGAAGGGTTGATAGACAGTTTTAACCCCTCTCGCAGATTGATGGGACTGACGGTATTGTAAACATCTTCAAGCCAAAATAGATTCAATAGAGTTATCTAAATATAAGGACCTTCACCCTTTTTAGTTTCTATCAGTCTTCCCATGAACATCGACAAGTTTGCACCCGTGTACAAAATTTCGTACACGCGTTCAACCTCAAACATGCTTTGCCTTTGTGTACAGGTTCGCATCGAAAACCGAACCCAAGTGAACAATGTGCAAACTTAGGTTTGAACATCGTGTACGTACATAAGAAAGGCACACACAAAACAGAATGAGTCAATGCTAGTGATGATGGGTGAGAGAAAGAGATAACTAGTATCAAGAACCTGTGTGTACGAACACCTCGTACGTACATGGGGTTCGGTTGTGCAGACGAACATATGCTCGTGTTTTGGTACGCATTAGCACGCTCGAGTTTGCACACGAATTGATGGTGTAGGATGAGCACAGAACTAGAGCGAACATGGTGTTCGATGTTCATTTGGGAATACTGGTTTCTATTCGCACCAAATTATACTAGAGGTTAATTAGTTCTCATGTCAATAATCCACCAATTATTATGACTACTCAGGGTTTGATTTATATAAGAAGCCCGCTTCAAGATGTTGATTACGCTTCGATAGTGGTGTATCGAGGAGGCCGGGAGGGCTGATGTGAGCTTTTTTCTGTTCTATACCTTTCCTTAATTTACCTGCTCATAACCAACAATCAACCAGTAACAAATAGATAATTGAGAAAGGATGTGCTATGTGTGGTGGTTGGCTATTCAAGTATTAGTAGTGTTTGAAGTAATAATGTATGTCTTTCATGTAATGATCATAACTTCAGCTATATCTTGTACCCGTCTAATCTATTGCGTCTCTCGTATATTGTCTCTTATTTCTTCTTTTCGAGTCCTATACTACCATTCTACACCCGCCTTCAGCTGGGTCAGCAAAGATGGTGATAGTGAACGTCTTAACACTCACACATTCTCAAATGCGGTCTCAAGCGGGAACCTACAAAAATGCCCTCGCTCACGCGATTACGAATCGGTCACGCCCGATGTCTATCCTTGATCCTAGAAGCCTAGGTACATGCCATCAGCTGGACCAATTAATAAAATACGCTCATACCTATTAGACAACACGTCTCATGGCGACATGGCCGGGAACCCTATCGATATAAGGGATCCCACTCTCTGCCAGAATTTTAACCTCGCAACGTAAATTTAATATCAGACTCACGGTTCGCGCGACCATTCAAGAACACACGCAAATATGTTAGAAAATCACGTTAGAGCCCCTCGCGATTTTCCAAGCAACCTGCGCCCACGAACGCGCAAACATGATTACACCCCGGTGATAAGGTGAACGTCTCAGCACGCATAAACTTACCAACGCGATCTCAAGCGTCAACCTACAAACTCCCATATCCAGTAGATAAAGCGTTCCATGGAGACATGACAGGGAATTCTAGTGATATGGGGTAACTCCCTGTCAGAATGTGATCTGTACACTGAAAACTAAATCTAGAGAAAATTTTCAATAGGACGTAAGTAACATTGAGAGCCTCTCTTTGTTTACTTTCTCTTTCGTTTATTACGACGTCATTACAACACTTTGCACAAATTTTCCAGTACATATCGAAAGCCGACGGATTTTACTAGAATATTATGCAAAGAGTAGAGTAGTAAATGTTGAAATGGCCGAGTAATGAACAGAAGAGAAAGACCCCAAAGAGAATCTCTCATTGTTACTTACGTCCTATTCTAAATTTTCTCTAGAAATATCAGAATGACGGTTCGCGAATATGTGAATGGCCGCAGGGTTTCAAAATCGAATTCATACACGCGAAGTCACATACACGCGAGCACACGCGACAAACACGTCAACATACGAACGCTTAAGCCCTTCGTGATCATCTATGCACACCTATACCCGCGACCGCGCTAACTTGATAACACACCGGTAATTATGTGAACGTTTTAGTGCTTACGAAGTTACAAACGCAATCTCAAACGCAAACCCGCAAACGCGCGCGATCATGAATCGGTCACGTCCGGGAATCTTTACCCTTCATTCTAGCAACTTAGGTCACTACATTCGGTTGGAACAATCAAAAAATAAAGCTCATATCCACTAGACCACTTTTTTTACGGCGACATGACTTTGAACTCAAGTGATATGGAAGAACCCACTGTCTTCTAGAATCTGAACCGCACACGAAAAATTTAGTCTAAGACTCACGGTCCGAGTGCGATCATTCTAGAACGCACGCGAATATGCGAAATGCACACGGTTTTAATATATAATTTATACACGCAAAGTTACATACTCGTTAGCACACGCGATTGAACACGTTAACGTAAAAATGCCCGAGCCCTTCGCGATGATGCACGCGATCACGAAGCCTCTACGCCCGCACATATCTAGTTTCAGAACGCGGAGTCTTCTCATGCAGTTATGACATTGACATGATTTGACAACTATGGTATCCCGACTACGAGATCAGTTACAAGATCCTATTCTCGCAAATTCCGGTCTCATGATGGTTAAAATGATCAATAGATTTGGGATTGATTAGATAATTATTATTGTAACATTTAATTTAATTAGTTAGCCCCTCGGCATGATACTGTACCTTGATGTGGTCCGGGGGCTTTTCCACCAAAGCAGTATTACAGTGATTGTATCACATAAACTTGGGATACGATTATTTTCTTTTTAGTTAAGCTACATTGTGATCAATTTTAGTACTTAACTTGGCGACCTTTATTATCCACTGCCATGGTCAAATAATATACAATGTGGGTTTAGGGCCCAATTCTCTCTGCAGGGACCTCATTCCAAACGAACAAACGTGGCCTACGCGATAACACAAACCAAATACGAACGCCCGCGATCTCGCCAATATTCAAACACCGCGATTGATTAGGTGAACGTTGGAACCTAAGAACCTAAGCTCACGCAATCATGAATCGGTCACGTCCGGAAGTCTCCGCCCTTGATCATAGCAGCCCAAATTCATGCATTTAGTTGGACCAATAGAAATAAAAACTAGACAAGACGTTCACGTGCGATCGTTGAAGAATACGCGAACATGCGAATGGCCACACGCTTATAAAAATAATGTGTCCACGCGAAGTTACATACTAATACTCGCGACAAAAACGTCCACATACAAACACTCGGGTTCTTCGCGATCATCCACGCACGAACACACCCACGATCTCGTAAAAAGTATAACACCCTGGTGACTAAGTGAATGATTTAGCACTTATAAATTAACAATCCCGGTCTCGAGAGTGAACCTCCAAATGCCCGTGTTCGCGCGATCATGAATCCGTTTCGTCCGGAATCCCCTATTCTCGGCCCTAGTAGCATAAGTCCAATGCCTTCAGGTGGACCAATCAAAAATATAATGCTCATATCCACTAAACTACATAAAAATCGAATGCATACACACAAAGTCACATACACGCGACAAACAAATATAAAAATGCTTGAGCCCTTCGCGACCATCCACGCAACCTATACTCGCGCTCTTCCAGACATTATAACATCCCGGTGATAATATGAACGTCTTTGCACTTGTAATCACTCAAACGCAGTCTCAAGCGTGAACCTACAGTGCCCCGCACTCGCGCATTCATGAATCGTTCGCGTCCGGAAGTCTCTATCCTCGATTCCAGAAGTCTAGGTCCATGCTTTAATTAAATCAATTAGCTCTACAGTTCCAGTAGGACAACTCTCGAAAAAAATCGGCATATTATTAATACTCAATAACAATACTAACTCTTCTCTTTATTTTTTTTTTATTTATTTTCGGTCTCATGCGTTATATTCTTGTGATGACCTTTTCGAGCTCATACATCCAAGAAGCGCAACATTGCTGCCAACAATGATTCTTCTCTGCCATCGGACGTCGCCAGGTTTTAGAACAACCGCAAGTAGTATATTACACATTTCTTATTTTAAAGTATTAAATATTATTCGTATTAAAATATTATTTACAGGCTCCACACATATCTCAACACACACAAATGCTTGACAGGTGACTGGGCCAAGTGCATTCACTCGTAGGATCTATCATTTCGATGATCGCCTCGATTCTACGAAACCAGTGCACAAGTAAGCTGACATAAGCTAGTCTCATCTGGTGAATGCATGTAACCTGGAAATCCCAGACACGACAGGACGAGACGGACAGACTGGACTCGACGGGGCCTAGTTCAGAGTTTTTGAGCATTCTTCAATGCACGGTTAGTGACCTAAAAAAAGAAACATTCGGCATGTTATTTTTCCTTTTATTACTGTATCTTGAGTTGGGTTCATACTGATACTTACTAGCACAGTCAATTGCATATTATCCCATATACACTCACATCCAAAACGTGCAAACGCCCCTAACTTTCGCGATAACACAAACCTGGTCAAAAACGCGAACTTACATTACAATTTCAATCATCCACACACACCCACGCTCGCAATTTCGCCAACACCCCTTTACTTAAGTGAACTTTTCAGCACCTATAACTTTACAACCGCGGTCTCAAGCATTAACCCACCACTCGCGCGATCATAGACCGGCTACGTTCGGAATTCTCTACTCTCGATCAGCCTAGACTCATGCCTTCAGTTGGACCGATCGGGAATGATGCTCATATTCACTAGACAACACGTTCCTCTACCAAACACTGAAAATTAATTATTAGATTCACGGTCCGCGCGCGATCGTTCGAGAACACACTCAGGTTTTTTTTACGCGGGGGATACAGGTCGCGTAAATGAAAACCGCGTAAATTTCAAAATCCGCGTAAATGAAAACCGCGTAAATTTCAAAATCCGCGTAAATGAAGACCACTTAAATGTAAGAATCCGCAATAAAGGGAACCTCGTTGATGGATACCGCGTAAATTCCAAAATCCGCGTAAATTAAAACCGCATAAATTTCAAAAACCGCGTAAATGAAAACCGCGTAAATTTCAAAATCCGCGTAAAAAACCGCGTAAAAAAATACCGCGCAAAAAACCGCGTAAAAAAAACTTGAGTGTACACGTGAATGTGTGAATGGCAACACGGATCTAAAATCGGATTTATGCACGCAAAGTTGGAGACACGCTGGCAATCAAATGCTCGAGCCTTTAGCGATCACACTATTACACAATTAGTAAACGCCCACACTAACCCAGACAGATATGCACTCCTGGACTCGAACGCTAAAAACCACACCTTCCACGCATACACCACCCAGGACTGAACATTAGATTCATACATACAAAGCAACAAGTAATAATTACAGGTATTCGTCTGGCAACCGGGGGAAGTACATCTCAAACGCAGAACTTATCATTTCAATGATGGCCTTGGATCTGCGTTGCCTGTGTTCAAGGCACCATAGCTTTGTCCGTCAGGTCAAGGATGTATGAAACCCGCTAGCCACCACCCTCGGCCCTAGCTGCCCATAAAGGGATAAATAAACATTTAATTTAATTAGTTAGCATAAATATATTTTTTACCCAAGCTCATTAATTTTCGTTTGGATCTTGAGCTTGTGCGACCACCCCTGGCTGCTACTCAGTATCGATCTGGATTAGCTGAAGTTGCACAGGGAATCAGTATATAATTATGCTTGAGAGTAGCGAAACATCTTTCAATGTGCAATTCCTGGTAATCCTAGTGTTTATTGATCAATACCGCCGACCCGAATGTAGTTCGCGGTAGGGAAGCGAAGGAATGTTAGTCCGATACTTGCTTTTACTATCGAGAGGCCGTATATACTACTGCGCACTCCACAAGTATAACGGGAGGAGGATACTTATTAGTAAGACAGATGTTGGATTCTATTTCTGAATGACCGACGCCAGATAGGTGACCCCACTATCTGCACTAGATATCGATCCATCAAACTCATGAACTGGGGACCAACGGCTTTACTTCCCTTCCGAAGAAAGATGTGACCACAGATTTTTTCACCTCAGAAAAATCTCAACGACCTTGGCTAGGATTGAACCCAGGCCAACTGGGATGGGTTGCGGGTACGCTTACCACTCAACCACCGGCGCCGTCAACTAATCGCATTAAGTTTGGTTTGTAGGGTCGTTTAACCCACAAAACTCCTCCTTGGCTACGCCACTGGATCCAGGAAATGTTCTACTTCAATACACGGGCCCAGTTGAATTCAAAAGTTGACATGTATCGAACTACAATACTACTCAATGTTTAGAAGTATTCTCATATAATGTTTAACACGATTATCATTATGTTATCTTACTTTCTCAGTAAGGCAGACTACTCGACATAGAATCCCACATAGAAAAAAAATGCTTCTCCATCGTTTGAGAAAAGCTTCCCAGAATGCTTTCAACGTCCAGCCGGATGCCATCAACAAATATTGACCCACAAAAATAGCCATTATCAGAATTGGACCATGCTCCAACTTCAACACAGAACAGGACAGTACAAAACCGTATGCTTTCGAAGCACCTACAATCGGACCGCACCCGGGTTTCTATATGTCTAGCGCAGTGGATAACTTTTCTTCGGCCATTCAGTGTACACTGCAGCAATTTGGTTATCTATGTAGGTACATAATTTCCGTATAAGATGAAAACGAAAACCTAAAATATGGCCACTCGCCCTATTCATAGCGCATAATCAATTTTCATCTCGCGTTCCGAGCGGTGATATGGATAGATATATCTGTGCCGAACCGGACAGACTAATGGGATCACCCTCTGGCTTCTCGGCCACTCGAGATGCGGTACTTCCACCTCATAAATACGTCTCAACGAATGCGATTGATTTGTTGGGTTTTCGGTTACACCATGTTTACCTTTCTTTTCTCTGCATAGTGGAGTGTTTTTTTTTCTCATTTTCCTTTTTATGCTTTCGACTGACTCCTAGTGTTGTGTACACTTCGTTAAAAAAATGTGCACTAATGAACAGTTTGTTTGTTGAACAGAACTTCGACTTCAGTTTGAAGATTTTTTTTCAGGGTTTACTTGATGCCTCAAACGATTATGTTTTTGACACGAGTTACATCTATTTTAATGCTCCGAATAAGTACATGAAAAGAAATGTAAAATTACACAATAATTTTTACTGTGGTGTGGTCAAACCCGTCAGCTACCCAAGTTCATAAATGGTAGATTCCTGCTGGAAGATCTGATGATATTGCCTCTTTGGAATTCATCTGTGCATGTTTACTCGGATCCCGACATGATGAAGCAACCGTTAGCTGTGTTGATGTTGAATGAAATCACCACATTACCTTCGGAACTACTCCACAGACAAGACAGATACATCATTTTCTGTCTACTGCTGACAAATTCAGCATGTTTGCTTCTGTTAGTTAACTAAGCCATTGCATATGGAGAAATGAGGATGGACTCAGTCGATCAGCTTTGTATATGGAAGTATATTTCTTCTCACCACCAAGAATTGGTAGATGCAATAATAGGGTTTTGGAGATTTTAACTGACGTGGCATAGGCTTTTGTAGAAAAACGAGTATACGTTCGAACCAGACCTATATGCTGAGCTGAAATGAGACAAGTATAAACTCTTCCATTACTTTTGCAACTCGTCCAGGTATCAATTACCAAAATTTATTCACATTCACCGTTTAGTACACACCACTGTACTGAGCTACCTAAACTAACCGTCTTGTTTATTAATATAGGTGTAGAATTTCACTTCCCCGGCTAATGACAAAAATCCAAAAGCACCGATCACTCTCGCTGTGGAGGATAATCCGAGCAAGGAATGCCCTCTATCACAGCTAACAGGAGAAGAAAAGCGAAACAAGCAGGCAACAGCAATGTCTGGGAAGCACTCTGCGGGTCCTTTTGAAATTTTTGGCCGGGCGCAAAAAATTTGTTATTCGTCATCACAGTCACTAGGGAGGTTCCAACAAAAAGGAGCAAAGCTTTGAGAAATTTTATATTAGTTTCAATCTCAAAATAATTTCCAACCGAATTTGACTACTAAAACAAATTTTCATTAAATGAGGTTTTTACGTATAACGTATTGTACAATTCTCATTTCAAATCGATAGTTCAGACCCCTCCCGAAATTTTTTTTCTGAATCCGTCCTGATAGAATCATTCAAATATGTTCGATACGCCCTTTTGAAATATTTTTTAACTTGTATTTCATTGAGCTACATTTTCGTTGCTTCCCAGAGGAGATTGGAGATAATTCAACATTTCAAAACAATGCTACGGCCGATCCAGCATAACTAAGCCAGAGCGCGTTAAGTCCAAAAAATCAGTGACCGTAGTGCATCAATGCAGTAGCCGCCAGTGACTTAGTATTAGTATGTTTCAGCTATATTTATTATACCGTTCGCTGGCTGGTTGAAGGGGGAGATTGAATGCAACGGTCCCCTCTGCGCCTGTATGTGGAAACAGTAAAGCACAACAAAACAGCGAAATCGTGCATCATTCGCAGAGGTGCCTATAGGTACTTTGACTTTGTATGTGGCTGTTCGAAGTTGCGAGTTTGCTTTTCAAGTAGGTAGAGCTAGGGTGCAAGGAAAAAACATAAGCAGATATTTGGAAGATTCGATGGAGCGGCTGGAGCATTGGGTGTTTTTGATGTTTAAGTGATTTGAATTAGAAGTGTGCCGCAACTAAAACGTAATTTGATAGAAAAAAACAGACACGTTACTTGACTAGGTGCCGTCTGTTTGGGGTTACTGACTCGTGTTGGTCGATGTTTACAACCATTTAGCTGACGAATTACGTTCGGATGTTGGCATCTGGGTACATCACCGGTGAATTATAATGGAGTTGTATGCCCACCGAGGTGGACACTAAAAGCAGCAACAGGAAACGTATAAACTAACCAACCCATGAGTTTTCTTAGCAAACAATAAGTTCGCGCCTATTTAGTCAGTGTTTGGTCTAACTAAAGAGAAACGTTAGCGGACACGCAATTTAGGTGTTCCTTCGTATGTTGCACGCTACCGGTAGTTAAGTTGGCTCAGCCGCACAAATGTCCTTGCTACACGGGTGGTGCTGGTATAATACAAGTCGATTGCTTTACACATCGTATTTCTGGCGAAATGTGTTGGGCTGGGCTCATTTAGCAGCACGACGGTATAGACACATCATCGGACAACAAGGTTGCAAATATTTCCAGCCTACTGATGGAATCTTTTTAATAGAGTTGTAGGTACATATGAAGGGGTGAGTGCCACAGAGCGAAGTAGAGCAAATGCACCAGTTGTGGATAAAGCTAGGGTGTCTGTAATATACTACACTAAATGATAATAAATATCGTGATGATCTTCTGGAATCACTTTACTTTGATCAATTCGTCGATAATTTTGAAACGATTCTGTAATTTGAAAGAAATAAAAAAATCTCTAAGCTGTTATAGGAATAAATTGATGATTTTAATTTTCTTGACCCCATCGTCATGATACTGTACCCTGATGTGGTCCGGGGATTTTCCACTAAAGCAGCATTACAGTGATTATATCATATGGAAACTTTGGCTACGATTATTTTCTCTTTAGTTACGCTACATTGTAATCAAATTTACTACTTAACTCGGCGACCTTTATTATCCACTTATGCCGTGGTCGAAATAATGTAGAGTGGGTGTAAAGCCAAGTTCTCTCTGGAGGTGCCCTGGGCTTGGCGACAAGTTCCCGGCATTGGACACACCAAGTTTAGAAGAGTCTTCTTCTAAACATGGTGTGTCCAATACCGGGAACTCCGAAGGTGACAATATACCAGAAGATCTTTGGGAACCCTTCTCATACCTACACCCGTGACATCCCAAACATAACACCCCGGTGATAAAGTGAATCGTCTAATACTTATAAATTTTGCAATCGTGATCTCAAATGTGAACCTACAAACGCCCGTGTTCTCGCGATCATGCATTCGGTCACGTCCGGAAGACTACCCTTGGTCCTAGCAACATAGGTCCATGACAGGGATCTCTATTGATACTCACTCTCTTCTAGCATTCAAACCGTACACTTAATATTAGGTATCATGTTCACGGTCCGCCTGATAATTTAAGAACACACGCAAATATGCTAATGGTCACAATGATACAAAATACACCCAAATTTACATACACGACATTCCAAAGCCCTCGGGATCAAACAGGTTAACATACAAACGCTCGGTTCTCTCGCGATGCGTTGCGTTGTGACGATGATTTTGGCGGATTGCACACTGACTTCATCATGTATGACTGATATTTATCTAATAAGAGTTGCTTAGGAAGTGGTAAGTAGGAATTCATACCAATCCAACCCATATTCAAGCCTCAACACATGATAGCCATCATTGGCGGCCGCCCCCATCTCCATCGTTCACGGGGAAGGATAAATGATAAGGTAGACGGGAAGTGTTGATGCTCCACCTACTTAACGGAAGGACGACTATTCATCCGACTCTTCCATAGGTGTCGCGGAGTTGGTGGTTTGGAAGGGTATACGGTCTAGGATTCGCTCCAAGCAAGCGATGCGACCTGTAAAGAATATTTTATTATGTAGTTGTTTAGTTAGTCTTCGAGTACACGATCACTCGAAAAAGAAAAGATCTTGTTTAGTTTTTGGTTCTTTTTAAACTCTGGGCAGCCGGCTACCGAGAGTATCCTATGTTTCCTAAACAAAAGCAATTTGAACTCCACACAGTCGACCGTGGGAGTATTGCCTAGAAAAGCTAATATTATCTGGGTAATGGGCCGGATCACTATCTATTGTAACGGTATTTAGACAGAATTCGCTACTTCTTCTCTACGATATATTTATTTGGTTGAAAACTACCAAGTGATAACACGTTATACAAACAAAGAGCTATGATAGCGCGAGATGTTAAAAATCAAGGTATGTAGTTCCTATTTTACGTATCGGATGATTTGTAAAATACACGTATACGAGCAATAATAACGACCATTCAAGAGAAATATAAAGAATTGTTAACCTGATACACGGGCTGGTTAGCAATAACGGAACTTGAAATTAGATTCATAAAAACAGACGCGGCGAATTTTCAGTACGTATTGACCCGCGATCATCGATACTAGTCAGATTAAAGTCTTGTTGCGGCTGATTTCCGATCAGATACACATGTTTTCCTTGATTATATCTGTTCGCACCCTCTCATTCTGCTACGGCAGAAAGTTGATAGCACCCAGTCGTCGCCGGTCTAACTATCAAATGTCATCAATAGACTTAGACTCGCGTAGACGCATGAGATAGGAGACTTGTGAGAACTAAAGAGATTTAAAAAAAAACAAAGAAACGACATGCTCCGTCCTGAATCCGAAATCAGCTATAAGCTTCAGCTGAATTGAAACTCCAAACGGAACATGGCGCCTCCTGGCCATTCCAATCCCCTTAGTGAAGACTATGTTATCTCACCGTTTGACGACCAGGTTAACATACAAACGCTCGGTCCCCTCGCGAGGATACACAAAGGCGAACATGCAATCGAGATTATTCACTCATAACTATGTCAAGGATTTCGGTAACACAAAAACGCCCCGACGATTTAATGAACGCCCTTGCTCATATAATCTAATCAATAGGGTTTCAAGCGCGAACAAATCTACGCTTAGTACGCTTAGTCCCACGCGATCGTGAATCTCCTGCAAATCTGAACCGTATACTGAATATCGCAAACAGAATCACGGCCCGCTCCAGTAAGACAACTCGAAAAAAATGGAAAATTTTCATTTCTTGAGGTCTAAGGTGAGGACGTAACTGCAATTAGAAAAAAACCTGATTTAATCAACCTAGTGGTGCAGTTGTGCCTTTCTTATTTATTGAAGTTATTGTCGTTTTTCATTGAAAACACCGGGGCAGTGGAATGCACTGGTTTTGCAGTTTCTAGCAGAAGTGGGAATGAAATACGTCTAGTGGGCTGCTCTTCTGCTAGAAAATGCAACACCAGTGCGCAATCTACTGCCTTGGAGTTTTTCAATGAAAACTCCTATATGATTCAATGGCTGATCATGTTAGGTCTGTAAAATTGTTATTACGGTGGACACTTACATATAAGCGCTCAACTGCCTCGAACCTAATGAGCTACCGTCGGCTTTGAAACACTTGCAACAAAAAGTTAGAATATTGGGTGTGTGAAAATGGAGTCGGAAGGGGGGGGGGTTGTTACAGAAGAGAGGGGATGACGTAAGATGGGCGTTTTGTGGTTGGGAGAGAGTAACCCTCAGCCGGACCCCTGGTTAGGCCCCTGTTTAAATTTCAAAAAACGCACCTTAGTCAAAAAAATTAAGATTCGAGAATTCGGTTATCGATTTTAATAGTGACTTCATAACCTTTCTCTAGAAGAAAGGCAAAAAGGTTTATATACAGGGTGCGCCAGCTGGATGCATCCTTTTTCAACATTGAACAACTTCGCCATTTTTCAGGCGATTTTCACAAGTAAACAAGTTTTATTAGGATATTTATGATTTACAGCGCACTCTGGTGGTGTTCGATGTATAACGTGTGGGTTCTGTGTCCCCCAAATTCGACAATTTTGTTTATTTACTCCGCCGGAAAGGATAAAGTGCGCTTCGTCCGTCATTAATAGTTATAGCACAGTTTTCACTATTGAACGATCGTTTTCAATGTAAAGCGCTACGATTTTAGCTTTGATATAGATCGACTTATAGCTAAAATGGCACTAAATGACGTTTCAGAATTGTGTTTATCTGTTCAAGTCGGCTCAAAAATGGCGGAGTTGTTCAATGTTGAAATAGGATGCATCTAGATGGCGCACCCTGTAGTAAACTCACATTATTTTACTCATAACCTCGATTCCAATGAAATTCTGTAACAATCAACCTAGTTAACCAGGTGTCGTATAATGATGATCAACAAACATCGTATAAGCATACAATTTTTATCGGAATTGTATAATCGTACACCCTATCTATACGCATTATACAAAATTTATCTTAAGTGGTGCCTTGTGATGACTCCTTTACGATTCTCGTATATGAGTACAAACTAAGTCATATAATGTATAAAAAGGATCGTTAGTAGTGCAAGTAATATGCCATAATTACGACTACACAAATGGTCGGTGTTAAGTCAGACCGGACCAAGTCGCAAAACATCAAGAAATGAGTTAATGATAGCACCGGATAAAGAATTTCTTCATCTACATTCCACTTTTACCAGATTTGAAATATGAAACAATAAACAAGAATTATGGTAAAAATTATTTTCCCATTATAATGTAAAGGATGCTGCGATTTAAACTTTAAACGCGTTTTTCTCGAAATCAATGCACTGTCACTTAGTCCGGTCTGACCTAACCCGACCAAATGTGTGTCGGTAATAGCCAAATTAATGGTGGTGGAGCTAGTTTCGAATGAAATGCTGGCTTGGTACCGACTTCAATTCAATCCTCGAAATAAAATATCAGTTTTGTTATGTTATAAAAAAAAATAGATCGATGCTATATTTTCTATATGTTGTTTATAAATATAATTACAATTTATTTAAATTTATCTTTGATGTTTTTGGCGAAGACTATGATAGAGCAAATGATCGATAGACCTCGAAGAATTTATACACATTTGACATTAATTGGATTATTATATGAACATATGAACATGTACATTTTCATCAGTACAAGGTAGATGTTATAATATATGAGTTGATTACTAAACATTTCGAATATAATTAAAAGTCTGTTGTGATAGACGAGTTAGTTATCTCACGTTCGCATAGACAAAGTCGTATATCAGAGTGGTATAAAAATAAACGTTTTCCCAAGAGTCAAAGAGTTTGGCCCGAACTAACCACACGTCTAAAATGGTGCATGGCACGTAAGCTAATGCTTCAGGGTTCGAGACCGAGTGAAACCATTTGTAGGAAAATAAAAGCTGAAAACGTTCTAGGATGCAAAAACTTTAAAGTAATTCTCGTTCTTAGAAAATTAGGCGGTCGAAGGATGTGTCTCATTCTTAACTTTTTTCAAAATAATATTTTGCCAAAGCCTAATATATTCGTATACAGTACTGTTTTGGGTCGTAAGAGTATATAAATGGTGTCTGTTTCTTGCCACATGGAATCAGACTAAGTTCCGACCACAGTCGCATTTATGTACAGTTTACATCGTATATTGAACCCAATTTTATTTCAATGTAGATATATTGCCTCCACTTTTGTCCGCATATAGCATTTTTGCGCATCGTATATGATTTATTTGTACTGTATATTTACATGTATAACTCGGTTGAAATTTAAATAAAACTACAAAATTGTTTGCAG
Source organism: Topomyia yanbarensis (assembly GCF_030247195.1). Lineage (NCBI taxonomy): Eukaryota > Metazoa > Arthropoda > Insecta > Diptera > Culicidae > Topomyia > Topomyia yanbarensis. The sequence continues at coordinate 27,040,973 of NC_080670.1, read as the reverse complement.
AGAATGAGAATGCTACATCTTTCATGTAAGACTGAGATTGTGAGAATCGAGTCAGCAATCTATCTATCTATATATCTATCTATATAAAAGTCAATGTTTGTATGTATATGATTTATGGCTTAACCGATTTGTTAATTTGTTGTGTTTGTGTACTATTGGTTAGCGATTATCTGCCCGCCAGATGGCGCTTCGGAACAAATTGTGGTAAAACACATTTCGTTGTAAGTAGCAGTAACTCGCGACAGGCATTAGCTAGTATCAGGGTTGCCAAAATTAAATCTGTATTTTTTACCTAAAAAATCTTTTCATCTGTATTTACTCTTCGAAAAATCTGTGTCAATATCTGTTGCGAATCAGTTGAGTCGTTTAACCTTTTGCTGGATTATCTATCGAAGATATTAATTCCTGTGGTTTAAGTCAGTCAAGCAAGGACCTGTTTATATTTTTGTAAAAAACACTACAAATCGTTCTGATACTTTACATCCAGAAACTTGAACTTTATCGATGTACACAATGGAAAAATAATTTTCTTCTTCATTAAATGACATTTGTTGATAATAATGTTATATACATTAAGTTGACCAATGTAGCAGTCGAATTTTGAAACAAAAAATTGAGAATTAAAGTCACAGAACTTTACAATTAACGTTTCTGGAAGTAGACTTCAGCCAGGCGTTTGCTTAGTGTTAACCTGAGAGTATTCAAACCTTTAGATTTCAGAGTGAGCGACCATTCTCAAAAGATATATTTTAATATAGAGGGCTAAGCTGAAAGAGACAGAGAAGAAGTATTGCGGAAACTGAAAAAAATATTTCTAAAAAATAGTTTTTGTAACATCATTTCTCAAAAATCTGTATATCTGTAGATACATGCAAAAATCTGTATATCTGTACATACAGATTCTTGATCTGAAAATAGCTGAAAAATCTGTATAAATACAGATTATTCTGTATTTTTGGTAACTCTGGTTAGTATATATGTATAAAAGTCAATGTTTGTATGTATATGATTTATGAACTCCCAAACGGCTTGACCGATTGCCGTAGAAATTTAGGCATTTGTTATGGAGAGTGTTTATGTGATATTGGTTGGGGATTATCTGTCCGCCAGATGGCGCTTCGAAAAAAATTCTGTTTTCCTCCTATTTCGTTGAAAGTCGCAGCAGTGCGCGATGGGTATTAGCCAGTATATTATAAACAGGTGTGAATTTGATTTCGGAACTACCGGTTTGTATGGAAATTTCGCATGTGACCGCATACTTCAACCCGTAACACGAGAACCAAATCTTCGATTACCATGAAATTGAATAGCAGTCAATAGAGATGCTACAGCTTTCATTTGAGACTACAATCGAGTCAGACATTTCTGAGATGCGGATGTGGATGCAATTCTGGAACTTTGTCACTTTCCCAAAGCTTCCGGTACCGCCGTCAATGTCCAAAGTGGTCAAAGTGTGTTTAATTGGGCATCAGTGGGGCTATAAATCCAAGAAATTCAGAACACACTTCACGAAGTTTTACATCGTTTAGTCGAACTCGTCGCATTGACATTGGTGAAGAAAATTCCCGGACCAGATGAAATATGCCAATCCAGACAAATGGAAGATATAGATGTTAGTGCTACTACCTAATCCAGGTAAGCCCTTCAAGGATCTATCGTCGTATAGACCAATATGCCTGCTGGATATGGTTGGAAAACCCTTGGAGAGGATTGTTCTTAACAGGCTGACAACATGTTAGAAAAGCGATAACGGGTTATCGAAAAACTAGTCCGGATTTCGGAAGGGCAAGTTCACGGTGGAAGCCATTCGGCCGGTGATCAAGAGAGTCGATATGACATGTAAAAAGAAAATAATAGGAAGAGTCTCTGCGCATCGCTCGATCGAGATAGAAGTGTTTTGTTTTCGGTCTGTTGGAAAAAGAACAGTGCAGTAATCCGCGTTCAAGGTTATTTTGCCATTCTCTGCCTCTTCGAGGTTTGGACTTTTATTTTCTTTTGTGCGTGTGTTAACCGTTAGGCCACATTCCTCAACCTTTTGTTCGTAAAGCGAGGATTGAACAATAACCAGCTATTTAAGCTGGACTGGTGCGTCGTGGGAAACGAGTATACAGATAAGTGAAATCTACCTTTTTGATACATTTACGGCTTTTTCCCGTCTGCGCGGGTGCTGACCCCGTGCGTTGACGGTGTCGATGGCTTCCTCCCCGGATGGCCAAATGGAGATCGAGTCGACTCCTAAGGCTCTCCCCCGACCCAAACAATATCCAGAGCTCTCGACCGGTCCCTTTGTGGTCTTCTTTCGGCCCAAAACAAAATCGCTGAATCTATTACAGATTTCAAAAGACCTAACGGAACGGTTCTCGGCTGTGATCGAAATAAAAAAGGTCCGCTCAGACAGGCTGAGGGTCGTGCTGACTAACTCAAAGCAGGCAAACGATATTGCTTGCTGCGAGCACTTTACGAAGGACTATCACGTGTATATTCCAGCTGTGAAAGTACAGTCTGAAGGCGTTGTCACCGATGACAGTTTAACATGCGAGGATCTGCTGCAGTACGGGGTTGGCCGTTTCAGAGACCGCTTACTTCAGCCAGTGAAAATACTCGAGTGCAAGCGTTTGCACTCAGTAGTAGTTGCGGGGGATGGTTCAAAAACGTACCCCCAATCAAACTCTTATCGGTTGACCTTCGCTGGTACCGCTTTGCCAAATTACGTCCTCTTGCACAAGGTTCGTCTGCCTGTGCGTCTGTTTGTGCCGCGGGTCATGAATTGCACAAAGTGTAAACAATTGGGTCACACAGCCACCCATTGTAGCAATAAGGCCCGCTGTGGAAAATGCGGGGAGAATCATCTAGATGATTCGTGTAGTAAGAATGCTGAGAAGTGTCCTTACTGTGCAGAGAATCTGCATGATATCTCGGCATGTCCCGCGTACAAACTACGCGGGGATAAACTAAAACGTTCCCTTGCGGGACGATCCGAACGTTCTTTCGCAGAAATGCTAAAGAAAGCTACTCCACCAACCTCAACAAACATCTATGCTCACTTGCCTCCTAACGAGGGCGAGGCTGATGACCCACAAGAGGGAACATCTACTAGGGCGCCTAGAAGTTATAGGAAGAGGAGGAACATTTCCTCTCCTAAAGTTCGTTGTAAAGGCCAGAAGGTATCCCTTGACGGGACTCCGAAAGTCACATCTATTGGAAGTGTTGCAACCAAACCGAAGCAATTAGCTCCTGGTCTCGGAGGATTAAACTCAGAGGAGTTCCCAGCACTTCCCGGAACATCAAAAATCCCAAGTGTTCCTCTGTTTCAGTTCGAGAATAATCGCGGCACTGGAATTATCAAACTCTCGGACATTGTGGACTGGATAATAAAAACTTTCAATATAACTGATCCTATTAAAAGTCTTATGTTAGCTTTTCTCCCTACAGTAAGAACATTTTTGAAGCAGTTGACTGCTAAATGGCCCCTCCTTTCAGCGATTGTATCCTTCGATGGCTAACTCATCGAACGAGGTCACGGATTTGATCACTGTTCTACAGTGGAATTGCAGAAGTATCATCCCGAAAATCGATTCCTTCAAAATTTTAATAAATAATTTGAGTTGCGATGCATTTGCATTATGTGAAACTTGGTTAACTTCCGACATAGATCTCAACTTCCACGACTTTAATATTATTCGCCTGGATCGAGACACCCCCTATGGAGGAGTGCTTTTGGGGATCAAAAAGCGCTATTCCTTCTACAGAATTAACCTTCCCTCGATAACAGGTATTGAAGTTGTCGCTTGTCAAGTAACAACCAAAGGCAAAAGCCTTTGCATAGCTTCCATATATATTCCCCCCAACACCGCGGTTGGGCACCGACGGCTACAAGACATCTTAGAATCCCTGCCAGCACCGCGACTAGTTTTAGGAGACTTTAACTCTCACGGTACAGCATGGGGTTGCCTCTATGATGATAACCGGTCTTCCTTAATTCAGGATCTTTGCGAAAACTTCAATTTGACAATTTTAAACACGGGTGAAATGACACGGATTCCTGCTCCTCCAGCGCGCCCGAGCGCCTTAGACTTGTCCCTTTGCTCAACATCGCTGCGGTTAAATTGCACGTGGAAGGTAATTCCTGATCCCCACGGCAGCGACCATCTGCCGATCGTAGTCTCAATCAATAACGGTTCAAGGCCATTGGAATCAATCAATATTTCGTATGACCTCACACGAAATATCGATTGGAAGAGCTATGCTGCCGCGATATCCGACAACATCGAATCTACTCAAGAACTTCCTCCGGAGGAAGAGTACAGCTTTTTGGCTGGCTTGATTCTCGACAGCGCGAATCAAGCTCAGACTAAGCCAGTACCCGGCGCGAACATACAAAAACATTCTCCCAATCCCTGGTGGGATAAAGAGTGCTCAGACGTGTACGCAGAGAAGGCCGCCGCGTTTAAGACCTTCCGGAACGACGGGTTACCCGCTAGTTTTCGACAGTACGCGACGTTAGACAAGCGAATGAAGAGTTTGATGAAAGCCAAAAAACGCGGTTATTGGCGCCGGTTCGTCGACGGATTAACGAGAGAAACATCGATGAGCACTCTTTGGGGAACAGCCCGACGTATGCGAAATCGAAACAGTACTAATGAGAGCGTGGAATATTCAAACCGTTGGATATTCGATTTCGCCAAGAAGGTTTGTCCGGATTCCGCCCCGGCACAGAAGATCTACCGCGCCGCGTCCCGTCACGATAACGCGAACGAAACACCTTTTTCGATGGTGGAGTTCTCACTTGCTATCTTGTCGTGTAACAATAAAGCTCCAGGGCCAGACAGAATCAAATTCAACTTGTTGAAGAATCTGCCAGACTCTGCCAAGAGACGCTTGTTGAACTTATTTAATAAGTTTCTTGAGGCTAACATTGTCCCACACGATTGGAGGCAAGTGAAGGTCATCGCCATCCAGAAACCAGGAAAACCAGCCTCCGACCACAATTCGTATCGACCGATTGCAATGCTGTCCTGTATTCGGAAGTTGTTCGAGAAAATGATCTTGTTTCGCCTCGACAATTGGGTTGAAGCAAATGGCTTACTGTCAGATACACAATTTGGCTTCCGCAAAGGCAAAGGGACGAACGATTGTCTTGCGTTGCTTTCAACCGAAATTCAAATGGCCTATGCTAGTAAAGAGCAGATGGCATCAGTGTTCCTAGATATAAAGGGGGCTTTTGATTCAGTTTCTATCAACATTCTTTCAGAGAAGCTGCACCAGCATGGTCTTTCAGCGACTTTAAACAACTTTTTACTAAACTTGTTGTCGGAAAAGCACATGCATTTTTCGCATGGTGACTTATCGACATCACGATTTAGCTACATGGGCCTTCCCCAGGGCTCATGTCTAAGCCCCCTGTTATACAATTTCTACGTCAACGACATTGATGAATGTCTTGACAATTCCTGCACGTTAAGACAACTTGCAGACGATGGCGTGGTGTCTGTTACGGGACCCAAAGCTGTCGATCTACAAGGACCATTACAGAATACCTTGGACAATTTGTCTGCATGGGCTATTAAGCTGGGTATCGAATTCTCCACGGAGAAAACTGAGCTAGTTGTATTTTCTAGGAAGCGTGAACCAGCACAACTACAGCTTCTATTAATGGGTCAAACTATCGCTCAGGTCTTCACAGTAAAATATCTAGGGGTCTGGTTCGACTCGAAAGGTACTTGGGGATGCCATATTCGGTATCTGAAACAGAAATGCCAACAAAGGATCAACTTTCTTCGTACAATAACCGGAACGTGGTGGGGTGCCCACCCAGGAGACCTAATTAGGTTGTATCAAACAACGATACTGTCGGTACTGGAATACGGATGCTTCTGCTTTCGATCCGCCGCGAACATACATTTCATCAAACTCGAAAGAATTCAGTATCGTTGTCAGGGCAGGAAATATTCGAACCGAACCTATGTTCGAATACTTTCAAAGCACGAAGCTTTGCGTTATTGGTTCGTATACACAAGCTTCGCATCACAATCGCTTACCATCGTAATTGCGGACATTTGGGCGATACTTTTGCATGCTCTTCGGCGAGGACAAATGAAGCTTCTTGTTCATTTCATTGATGTTCGGAAAGATATGTAAAAGCTTTTGCGTAGTTTTCGACGAACACGAGCTAAGCTCTTGGTTCGTGTGATCGATATTTTTGAAACATTTACATGGAGCTTCGAAACGATATTCGCGAACACAGAAAATAAGATTACCTCGAAGTATTTCAGAATCACGAACATCGAAAGATTATATCAATTTAGCATCGCGAGGGCCATCGTTAACATGTTCGCCGGACGATATTAGTTTTCTTTATTCAAATATCTACCTACTAGTTATGCAAAAAAAGTATATTCTAAACAGAGGCCTTGTATTAAGGGTGGAATAGGTGAAAAATAATTGTGACAATGTGTAGCTTATGAATGCTGGGGTTAACTGAAAAGTGACGTAACAAGTTTATTTAAGATACCCTACTGATATATTACCAGTAGGGATAAAATCAAGATTTCGCTACAGGGCGGGGATAAATTTTCAAATGAAATAAATTAGGGCTAGAAAATGAAGTTAAATGCAATGTACACAACGTATTGAGTGGCTCGCTTATCTTAGTCATGTTCCTATAGTCACCTACCAGTTATGTCAGTTTCTTGAGGATAAAGATATCGATATCCATTCAAAGGAAAAAATCGATTATCAGTTAAATAAATAACGTCATGATGTGTATGATTAATCCTAGAAATAAATAGGGAATGTCAATAAACTCGACCATTCCCGATTCATATTTGGCAGTTCTGGTCGTTTTGTAAATCTTGTTTTCGACTAACAGTAAAACCATTTTGATTCAGAAGTATGTTTTAGAAGGGCGCATGTTTTTTCGTGCACTTATTTAAAAAAAACGCATTGAATCCATCTACCAGTGTGATGAGACATTTTTGCCTTTCTCATATAGAAAGGTTATGCAATCACTCTGAAAAACGTTAACCCAATCCCGGCCCGGAGGGCCGAGTGTCATATCCCATTCGACTCAGTTCGTCGAGATCGGAAAAAGTCTGTATGTGTGTGTGTATGTATGTATGTGTGTGTGTGCATGTGTGTGTGTATGTGTGTGTGTATGTGTGTGTGTGTATGTATGGCACATTTTTGCCTTTCTCATATAGAAAGGTTATGCAATCACTCTGAAAAACGTCAACCTAATCCTGGCCAAATTTTTTTTCGACTCTCATAAGGTTTCTGGATTTTAACAGGGGCGTAGTTGATTGTTTACGGAGAGGGGTTACACCCCCCCCCCCTCTACTGTTCACTTCCCTCCTTTAAAAATCTCCTTAAATCACCCCTCAGACCACCACCCCATCCAGCCCTCATACCCCTCCCTTTCAACCCCATCATCTTTAAACCACCACTATATCACAAAGCATACCAATTTAAGCTCGGGAGTCGTTCGTTCATGGGACTTTCGCCCTCCTCACATACCCACCCCCGCATGACAAAATGAGTTAGCAAGCAGATAACATTGATCTAATGCTGATTAGGCTAATGGAGTATTATATTTTTTTATTTCAAGTGTTTCACCGTCAACTCAAGTTCGTGGCTGGCATGCCATTGTGTATAAGTGCAAAGTGTACTAAGAATGTAATGGACATTTCCACAATTATGTTGAACATAAAAAGCCTCCGTGCCATAGTTTAGAGAAATGAGAAAGGCACAATTGCACCGCTAGGTGGATTAAAACAGGTTTTTATAACTGTTTTCGAATATTATATCGGTTGAGAACTTTTAGAACATGATATTTCGAGAAATTTTGAAAGTGAAATTCAATCAGTTGTAAAGTTATAGAAAATAGCCTTTTAAAATGAACGGACAATTGAATTATTACTAATACTTTATGAATACATTATCTAAGTTCTTTATTCAATGCAATATGTATGCAAAAAGTTAAAAACTGGATTTCCCTTGAGAACTGGGCCAAAAAATCGAAAAAAATGTGTTGGCGATCCGAGAACTAGAACAGAAATTGTAACTCTTGGACCTCTGAAGTGCATGCGTACAAAATGCTATAGTCTAATGTTTGTTTTCATTCATTTCATTTAATAATTTTCAGTTGAGCAATTCTGTCGTAAACTGCATTGTGGAGCGAGGGTCATAACTTCCTAAATTTAAGTGTTCCCATTAATTTAGTACACTCTCTTTAACATAAACTACTCTAACGAATGAACGAATGGGAGTAGGTTCGATAAATTTTGAAAGAAGCCGTTAAATCAACCACTTAAGGGATTACACCACCGCAAAATTAAAAAAAAAATCGAAATTGATCTTGATTGATTTTATTATTCCATATCAACATTTGAATAGGGCTAATAAGATTTGTGAACAAACTTTTGTTTTGCTGATTTCTCTTATGTGGTTTTTGTTTGAGGCGAAACTGAGTCAGTTCCTAACCCCAACTGCTGTCAAAATGTATGAACTGACAGCGGTTGGGGTTAGAACCTGACTCAGTTTCAGGTTCAAGCGAAATCGCCATTAATTTGTTATCATTTCAACACAGAAAACATTTGAAATCGATTCTACCAAGGGCAAAGATGTTGATTCATGTGTATTTTTCATAAAATTCAACTCTGTAGCGGAAAAATGAGCGAAATAAGTTTGTTTACAAAAGTCTCATTAGCCCTTTTGAAGAATTACTATTGTATTGATCTAAAATATGGGTCTTCAATATAATATATCAAAATATGGAATGCGGCAAAAAGCGAATAATAATGGAAAGACAGTATTCGAAAAAGTTCGAGTTTAGAACGACTTTCATTCTACTTGGAGTTATTTATTTCGCTTCTCATTTTCCGAGATTTCCCTTACATAAAGCATTTCGGCTATAACTGAGTCAAAAAAAATACAGGGGGCCCTAAGTATTTCTTTCATTTATTTTTTATTAGTAAAAGTCAAATAAGGAAAGATTACATCATAGAGAAGATAAACCAAATTTTGTCCTTTTCAGAATTGTTTTTGGATTTCCAACAAAAAAAATCACTAGAACATTGTAAGTTTTTTGCGTTTCTCCATCAGTAATTAGTTAACAAATACAATACAAACAATTTGGAATATCCTTTTCATTATTTATAACAAAACACATGTACAGGAGTCAGGAAATAAATTTCATAAAAGTGGAACATGTAATAAGTTTAACACTTCATTTATTAAGTGAACAGATTCTGTCGAAAATGTTTGAAAATAAATATTTTGTCTCTTGTGATTAGGTAATCAACCAATAAACTTATAAAACAATATTATAAAAATCATTTGGAAGCTTTCCTCTTGGTTTGGTACAGGTGCCTGGAATGCAACATTATAATTCAACTAATGACAATAATAATGGATTCAAGTATGTAGGTACTAGGTTAATAAATTCATTTGGTAAAATTAAAAATAACGTTTAACACACAAATCATCGCATATTATTGAGTGAATATGACTAGCCGATTTAGGAATGTTGCGCAAGAACGTTAGAAATCGCAACAAGTTGAAAACAAAGGCCAATGGACTACGCCTAACTACCCCTCAGTGGATGCAAATAACTGAAGTTCGCCGTCTAACTGAACTCAGACGTCAGCTGTGAGATTCCATCCGAAAATTGTTCTTTTTAGGAAGAATTTGTTTTAGATAGGTAGATTATTAAGAGAGGGGTAATGGTTTTAGCGTTAAAAAACACTATTTGCGATTTTTTTTTAGAAATTTGGGCGAAGAGAATTGATCAAAACTTTTGTACATTATATTGTATCATTTCATCCAAAAGAGTCATTTCACAAAAAAAATAAATTTCACGCTGAAACCCTTACCCCCTTAAACATACTTTATACATCTTCACCTAAACTCCTTGGCAGGGAAAATATACTCCGATTGAAGAAGAAAAGACGAGTTTGCAATCAAAGTAGCTAGTAAACATAATTGTATTCCGAAAAAAAGAATTTGAATTTCACTACCAATACGCTCATTCAAACTCGTGGCTCATAAATTGGTAAGGTATGCGACGCACCTAATCCCTAAATCCTAAATTATAATCTTAAAATAATCCATTTTATTTATACTCAAAATAAGATTTACAGTTTATGCTTTTAAGACAGATAGTCACGTAGCGAACATGTTCGCGGTGGCCTCATGATGCTGATGCTTGAAGCGATATAAAACTTCGATGTTCGCGATTCTCAAATAAACGAGGTATTCGCTTTATATGTGTTCACCGAATATCGCTTCGAAACTCTGTGGAAATGTTCCAAAAACGCAAAAACCACGAGCCACGAGCTTACCTCGTGTTCGACGATGTGTGCTTCTAAGGTTAATGTGAACTTTTTCGAACATTGTAAAGAGCGAACTAGATGCGAAGCTCGCTTCGTCCGAGCAGAGATAAGTTTTACCCCTAAATGTTCGCAGCGATTGTGTCAAACTCATCGATTGCATGTGGTATGCTTGAGAAGGTGCTTCGTGAAGCTTCGAACAGCAATCAATTCATTTTTCGAACTTTTCCTGCCCTGATCGTTGTTTGCGTATCGCCTTAGGGTGCATGCAGTCGACCCATACGATGAGTCTCGAAGTCCTGTCAGGCGTTCTCCCGTTGAAAAATCGATTTTGGGAACTCTCATATCGATTGCTCATTCGATGCGATATCTTGAACCCGTTGGTGATTGAAAATTTCGAAAGGCTTGTTGAGCTCAATTCTCAGACCCGTTTTATGTCCCTGTACTTTGACTACATGGCGCAAAATATTAATCCTTCTTCTTACAATCCCAACCGTGTGCATTTCATAAATACTTCTGAATCTACTGTTTTCTTCGACACATCCATGAAAGATGAGATTATTGGAATTCCGGACCACATACGCCCACAAGTGGTTCCAAATATTTTTTATAATAAATTCCGAGAAGTCGACTGTTCTAAGATGTTTTATACTGACGGATCAAACCTCGAAGGGTCCACTGGCTTCGGTATTTTCAATCAAAAGTTCACCGCCTCCTACAAACTCAGTGACCCTGCTTCAGTTTACGCCGCAGAACTAGCTGCTATTCAGTATACCCTTGGAGTCATTGACACATTACCCGCAGACCATTACTTCATCGTCTCGGATAGTCTGAGTTCTATTGACGCTATTCGCTCGATGAAACATGGAAAGCATTCCTCGTATTTTTTGGGGAAAATACGGGAGCTACTGAGTGCTTTATCTGACAAATCTTTCCAGATTACCTTGGTGTGGGTCCCTTCTCATTGCTCCATTCCGGGCAATGAGAAAGCGGACTCCTTAGCTAAGGTGGGTGCCATTGAAGGTGACGTTTTTGAAAGACCAATTGGCTTCCACGAATTTTTCAGTATTACTCATCAGAGAACCCTCGAAAGTTGGCAAACCTCGTGGAGCAATGGGGAGCTAGGAAGGTGGCTACATTCGATAGTCCCTAAGGTATCGACGAAACCTTGGTTCAAGGGAATGGATGTGGGTCGTGACTTCATTCGTGTGATGTCCCGACTCATGGCGAACCATTACACGCTGGATGCACATCTCCGACGTATTGGGCTCGTGGAGAATGGTATCTGCGCTTGTGGCGACGGTTATCACGATATAGAGCACATAGTCTGGGCGTGCACCGAGTACAGTTCCGCCAGGTCTCAGCTTATGGACACCCTCCGGGCCCGAGGAAGACCACCCAACGTCCCGGTTCGAGATGTGTTGGCAAGCCGCGATGTCCTCTATATGTCCCTTATATACACCTTCATAAAAACCATCAATATCCGACTTTAACTGCCCCTTTTTCCTTATCATTCTCAGAAACGCTCTCTTCCACCTGTACCATACACCCACGAAGGTTTGATGCGACTCCAAGGCGACACAAAACATCCCTGTCGAATGAGCCAACAAACACGGGACCTAAAGCACGAACATCACACGCACAACTCGAAATGTAGCCGATCAACATCTGAGCCGCACTACGAAATCGTCTGGAGAAACCCCTGCCATCTTGAGAACGACCACCTGGCTTCCAGTACATGATTCTTCCTGATGAAGGCCACCCTGATTCTGTAATCCATCCGTTGATCTCCCGAAGTCTGAAACTGAAATAATGTCCTCCCCCTGCCATGTTTGTCCACCCTACTTCCCCTGACTCTTATACACAGAAGTAACACCCCTTCCCCCCCCCCCCCCCCCCAAATATCTTCATGAAGCATTTAGCTCTTCTTGCCTTTTCTAGTTTTAACTATTATATTATATGATCTCGTTGAAAATGCCCAACTTTACTACCACATAAAATAACTTTAATTAATGTCTCCGAATCTTTACAAAATTTAATCACGCCCTCTAATTATTTCTACTTTTAAGATAGTCATAAAAATTTTCCCCCTTAGTTAAACATTATATTTGCTCCAATAATCTCATTGCTAAAAATGTCAAACCATATTGCCATAAAAACTAAATGACCCCCTAATCTTACGAAAATTATATTACCCCCTTGTGTATATGTATAGCTATAAATGCGCCTTAGTTTAATTTCAAAAATCAATATGTAATCCCCTAGTTTTAAGTATTTTAAAATGTAAAACAAAACATAATTGGCACCTTTAAGCTAACGCAAACCTGCCTTATCAAATAAACGAATTGAAAAAAAAAAAAAAATAATAGGAAATCAATACTGTGCCGTGATAACTATAGACGTCAAAAACGCGTTCAATAGCGGAAGCCATTGCGGAATCTCTGCACAAAATGAAGGTCCCTAGCTACCTGTGTAGAATTCTAAGGAGAAGTCCTGATCTATGAGACAAAAACAAAAATCAATTAGAATTACAGGGCTGGAGTCCCACAAGGCTCTATTGCAACGCTTTGAACGGTATGCATAACGACGTGCTGACGCTTACGCTGCCTAAGGGTGCAGAGATCGTGGGATTCGCGGACGACATCGTAATAACAATAATTGGAGAGACGCCGGATGAGGTGGAAACGTTGGTGATTGATGATTGATGATTGGAAACTAGATGCAAGGAGTGAGGATAGCACACCACAAAACTGAGGGGTTATTGGTCAGCAACTGCAAAGTGTTGCAGCGAGCAGAATTCACTGTCGGCGAGCATTTCATAGTCTCGAAGCGGGCGCTGAAACAGCTGGGCGTAATGATAGATGACCAACTGCTCGGTGTTAAGTCAGCCCGGACTAAGTCGCAAAATATCAAAAAATGAGATAAGTACTGGGTAAAGCATTTCTTGAGCTACATACCACTTTCGCCAGATTTGTAATATGTTACAATTAGCATGAATTTTGACAAAATTCATTCCGAATTATAATGTAAAGGAATGCTGCGATTCAAACTTAGTTTTTCTCGAAATCAATACAATGGCTCTTAGTCTGGTCTGACTTAACACCGACCAACTGAGCTTCAACACTCATGTCGACTATGCCAGCGAGAGGGCGCCCAAAGCTATGAATGCTTTAGCCAGAATCATGCTGAACAACGTCGGGTCAAGCAGTAGAAAGAGGCGTCTTCTGGTTAGTATATCATCGTCGATACTGAGGTACGGAGGCCCGGTCTGGGTTGCGGCGCTGGAGACCCAGAAGAATCGAGTTAAGCTGGAAGAGTACGAATGATATAAGCGGAAGGGGACCAGAGGAATACGGAAGATGACGCAGATCCTGTCTGGTCATGGTTATTTTAAACAGGATCCACATCGGTTCGGACACGCCGAAAAATTATGCGCCCTTTTGTTCGGAGTGCATAAACATCGTGGAAACACCGGAGCATATTATTCTCGTCTGTCCTAGATTCAACGCAGCGTGAAGGGAATATTGTAGCAGAGATGTGTCGAGACGAGGGCACATGGAATGCTGTCAGCAGATTAGTGACACTAATACTGTCGGAACTTCAGAGAAGGTGGTGAATAGAACAGTAAGCTGTATCCCTGCGAGTGAGGCCGTGAAGGGACGCGAGCCAGGCTCCTCCAGATCGGTTTCCGACTTTGGCGACGGTGGACCGGTAACGCAGCAAGCAAGAAGAGGTGCCAAATTAACTAAGTCGGGAAAGTGTGTGTCAGAAAGACTCGAATTGAGTACTTCATCCTCGTCAGACGAATATTCACCATAGCGATACTAATTAAACTAGTGTAAAAGTTTTTTGATTTCGAAGGTATCTTATTTAATCTTCTGACCTCGTTGAGATTTGAGTCTTTTCCAACTATCGCGATCATTCGAATGAATGGAGTGCATTGTACAGATATACTTTTTTGGAACTGTATTCGCTTCGTGATTAGAATCTACGTTACGCACGCAATCAAGCAAACTGGCGCTCGGTGTCATCACACAATTTCTGTTCCTTTTAATTGTGAACATACACACCTCAGTATGTCTTGACTGACCTACATTCGCTGGTGCGTTGATTTGTCTTTCCGTAAATTTGGTATGGTTATCTGTATTCTCGATAGGCACTAACTAAGTTGGTACATTAAACCCGCGCCGAACTAAACACAAGTGGCTTGATTTAGGTCAAACAAACCCGTAGAGAAGCCAAGCGAGTCATACTAAATGTACGTCAATTGCTTCTGGCTTCGCTAGTAGGGCGGTTCAAATTATAACGCCTTGAGCCGAAGTAACGATCAAATTATCTCAAGGACCATTAAATTCTGCATTCGGTTGCGCTAAAATCTTTCACTGCTCAATTAGGACTGTACTTGAAAATCACTTGCTGAACTTGTTCAAAAATCCGGCAAGACATCGAATGCTAAGTCACCCTAATAAAATAGTCAAAAATGCCTCGTAGTGCGGAACAGACCAAAAATGTGGAAAATCATGCGGCTGCAAAAAGAGAATAACAGAACCCCTTTCCTCCACCCGAAGCAAAGCAAAAACTGCGCCTTGATGGAAAAGCGCACCAAAATTGCTTGTTTAACCATCGAATTGGTATGCCCCGTTAGAGGTGTGGCCGTGAAATGTGAAGCCACCGTCAACGTCGGCGGCGATTACGCTAATGTATATACATATATCTATAATGTATATATACACAAGGTCTGTGAAGATCCACCTGATGCCGGTTACTGATGGACATTGAATGGCTGTCATTATTCGTTATACCACACGATACAGCGCGATGTGGCACATTACAGCCTATATAAATTGATGTACAATATCTGTTAAGGGCATCAACCAACGGGTCGTAATTCGAGCAGAGTTAAGGAACATACAAGTTGTAATCATTGTCTCGTTCGGTAGCTTAATTCGAGTAAAGTTAGCATTTTAAATGGGTTACGATGTACAGTAGTTGTTGATTGTTCAACCCAGATCGGAAGGTAGACTTTAGGATAAAAGCCAACAGGTGTGGAGTACGATAACAAACGATGGTTTGGCTATGAAAAGGTTTAATGTGTAGATTTTATTTCTTTAGTATACGGCAGCCGACTTGATCATCATATGGACGTTGAATCCTAAAATAGGAAATACTACTTGTGTTCACATAAAACGACTAGTAACGGATGACGTCGTACTGAAACAGAAAATGTTTTGGCTAGCAGGTCAATGCAAAAATAGTTTGCTGAGATATATCATAGAAAGAAAATTGGCTAAATTTTAAAGAAGTTGGAGTAGCATATTTATAAAAGTAGGCATTATTCTGGAACGTAAGTGCATGGTTGAATATTGTAGTTGATTTAACGAAAAATTTCTACCGGTTTTTTTCGATTTGAAAGAACAGTTTGATTCTTTTTTGTGAGGATGTGTGATATTAGCATAATTTGCAGGCAGGCAGGCAGAGAAGCGAACGACAGCTTGTTCAAACATTCACAATGAAGTAAATGTAGAAAATTAGGACTCATTCGAATTTAAATTCCGTTTGAATTGCCGTCGTCATTGATAATGCGAAACACGCTCGCACGATGTTCCGAAGGGTTTAGGAAAATAGTTGGTTCAAAACGATTGTTTCAAAGCTGGTTACTTCATGGATTTGTTGGTTTCAAAATCCAGGTATTCGGTAGCCCCGGAATTTCTAACACAAGAAAGCACGGTTACCAGGAATGAAGTGCGTAAAGTTTCCAAAACTCAACTTACGCTAACTTAAATCTAGAATTATAGTAAAAATTAAGGGAGTCAATTTGATATCAAATTTTGACTTCTAGGTTCTTTTAATTTTAGACAATTACAAGTAAACACCATATTTGCGAATTTTCGCTGTACATAAATACTAATTGATAAGTAACGACTGTGATTTTTTGTTTTAACCCAAGTAACATTTGAAGTTTTAGAGCACACCTAGCTTTCGGTCTAATGACTCTAAGACCACTGCATGGCCAGATGGCCCTTTTCGGGCAGATGGCCCTTTTCGGTCAGATGGCCCTTTTCGGCCAGATGGCCCTTTTCGGTCAGATGGCCCTTTTCGGTCAGATGGCCTTTTTCGGCCAGATGGCCCTTTTCGGCCAGATGCACCTTTTTGGCCTAATGGCCCTTTTCGGGCAGATGGCCCTTTTCGGCCAGATGGCCCTTTGCGGCCAGATGGCCCTTTGCGACCAGATGGCCCTTTTCGGGCAGATGGCCCTTTTCGGGCAGATGGCCCTTTTCGGGCAGATGGCCCTTTTCGGCCAGATGGCCTTTTTCGGCCAGATGGCCCTTTTCGGCCAGATGGCCCTTTTCGGCCAGATGGCCTTTACGGCCAAATGGCCTTTACCGCCAGATGGCCTTTACGACCAGATGGCCTCTTTGGCCAACGACACTTTTGGCCTAATAGCTTTCGTTCTGACAAATAAAAGTTCACTTTTGGCAAGAATTAGCTCTCATTCCGAGCATACACAACTTTCTACGAAGTGGTTTTATACCGGTTCCCTCAGAAAAATTTAAAAATATGCTACATTATCTCTCTTTTTCAGAAAAAGTCTATTGTCATTTTGAAGGAAATTTGTTTTCTTCCACTTTACTTTCAGTTTTTATGCGAATAAGGTCAATTTTCTTGAAAAATGCAAACTTTACACAAACTTTTAAAAATATTTTTGTATTCATTCTAGACTTCCTTCGTCCAAGCTTGATCATCATCTGAACTTTCGTCTTTCTCGCTGAACAAGTCCTCGTCCATACTACCGCCTTCACTATCTGTTTGCCTCTCTGCTGATGCAGCGGCGGCTTCCTCTCGCGCCTTAAGCTTTTTCGAGTGAACCTTATCCAAACGGGCAAGCATCGGATTTAGCAATCGGTACGCGTGGGCCGTTTTGTCGATCTCAAAGTCGGGATTGTCGAACATACTCTTGAATCGATCGTCGGTCAGCAAATCACTTGCTGCTGATTTCAGCTTTCCACTACCCAATTCCTGTTCAGTGAGTAGTTTTTCTGCCAAATCAGCATTATCTTTCGGTAGCTTCGATTTAAGCCGCAATCGTGACGGGCGGGACAGTTCGATCTGTTTGGCAATCTTTTCCTTGCGATAGCGCTCGAAGGCAAACGGATCCGCGAGTGCCTTTGCTTTATTATACAACCGGATGTCTATGAAGTAGCCGTGCATATACGCTCGTAACATGTTAGTTCCTTCTAGTTGATTCAGTCCTAAATCAGCCAGTTCCTGTTTTGTGATGAACTTGTAATCATCGTAGATGTTCTGCACAGTCTCCGATTCGATTTCTTCGGTCAGGTTATCCAAGAATGAACACCAAGGTGGAGCAGGACCCAGACTGGAAATATAGTAGCTCAGATCTTCAACATCGCGTTATCCAAAGAATAAGCGACG
This sequence comes from Topomyia yanbarensis, assembly GCF_030247195.1. NCBI lineage: Eukaryota > Metazoa > Arthropoda > Insecta > Diptera > Culicidae > Topomyia > Topomyia yanbarensis. The sequence goes on along the minus strand of NC_080670.1, from coordinate 27,023,217 downwards.
TTTTGTTTCTTGTTGAAGTCAATCTTTTTGACATATAGTTGATTGAGAACGATAACGCGAGAGAAAGCAGACTGAATGACCTCCAACCTGCGACGGATAAGGCTACTAATGCCTCATCGCCAAGGAAAAGGAACTCAAGACGCAGCAGCAAACTTCGTTAACTAGATCTGGCAGACGGGCATTCTTAGTGTTTTATTTTACTTATTGTTATGCTAACGCATTGAGCCGTGTTCAATAAACGTTTAGAAAAAAAACGCTCGAACCTTCGCAATCATCCATGAACGCCTACGCCAGCGATTTCGCAAACATGGAAACACTCGGTTGATATCGAATGTACGGTTCAAATGTAAAAACCTGTATGATTTTTGATCGCGTGGGAACGAGCATTTATATGTTCGTGCTTGAAATAGCTTTTATTAAAATTTATAAATACATAAATAAACTTAATCCGGAATACCTGATACAAGAACAAGATACAAGAACTGTAGGAACATAACTAAAACGGTTTCTGATGCCTCAGATTTCAAGGGACGTAAAATCTAGAACACCAGATTTTTTACACGAATCCAAGATCTAATCATAGTTTCGACAATTTCCAAAGTTCATGATATCACTGGCTTCTGAATTCACGGAGGTCTAATTTACAATGGATATTTGGATTAGTTATTCCAAAGTCCAGAACTAGATGATATCCGTAATTTGCAAAAAAGCATTGCAACCTCGGATGATGAAGATTCTGCAATGGTGGCGATTCTAAGAAACCTATATACTTCTAATCCTGGATTCGTACAATAATCGTTGCTGTTCTGGATTTCATGACACTTGACATTATTCACTAAACTTATAGAATTATAGTTTACAGAGTCAGTGGTAATTGGAATATATCGAATCTCAATTCATTCTTAGTTCCTGATCCCCCCACACGTAAATAAACCGTCACTAGCTTTTCTCCATTTCGAATAACTTATTGGAGACATACCACGAACAAAGAAACTCAATAAACGATTCCGCGTTGTCAAACAAGCTACTAACTGTGTCGATAAACGCCCACCCCTAATAATACACATAGGGTAGCTGGTTACATTTCAATCCCGCGCAGGAATGGTTAGCTTTAATCTTTCATTCTGATTTCTCACCAAATCCCGTAATATTTTTGAAAGACTGCCTTTGACTGTATAGTTGCTAAGAGATTTTAATTAATTATATACACGTAAGGGCGGGTCAGTTCCCAGGAGGCAGGTCACACCTTATCAATTAAGGTGCGAATGTGTGGAACAAAGTGCGAAGATTCTAAAAATACATAAACCAATCATACCTTTACACGGAATGGAAATTCTGGCTTCATGCTATGCGATGTCAGCATGTTTTCCGTAACCTGATAATAATGTATACGATTTGGAAATGGAGGAAGAATGTCAATAACACGTACAGCTCACGGTACCTTGTGCCAATTGAAGTTCGGGACTGGCTCGAACCTTGCCCAATAAATTTTATATCCCACTAAGGTACTCCAAGGTATCGTGAACCGGGGGAACAGTACCGGCGGACACGTGTGTCTTTGACCTTATTTATAGCGGAGCGAGACCGTTTTTATACGTGCCGATGACAACATAGATAAGTCCATATAAATGATGACCTCCCCCGGTGCGGAGCGGCACCTGACAACGCCGCCGCCTATCGAAAGTATACAGTCATAAATATATAAATGGGAGCGGAGGCCATAAACAAATTACTTGCAAGTGTAGGTATGTTTGTTTGGTAGTTCCTTGGCCTATCCAAAATACTGAATACTTGGTGGTTTCATGTACAGAGAGAAGCAAGGGAGGTAGAGATTGAAGGTACAGCTAATTGAGAAGCTTCTGGTTCTATTTCTGGCTATCGTCTACCAGGTCAAGTTCAATTGGTAGGGCTTATCGAAATGTGTTGATTGAGTTAAATAGTTCCAATAAAGGTTGAACATAAAAAATCCGCACGCACATGAAAAATGTTGCCATTAGTTTATTTTATGAGTAACATTTTTCACCGTAGGCATTTGTTGTCAGGATAAGTTCATTTGTTTTTACCATGACGCGCACGTTTGCATTGAAAAACCTGAATCCACGAAATTGATGTAATATAAAGATTTGAAGAACGTCTGGCAATTGTTAGGCAGCCCGGAAGCAACGAAAAAGTAAAGGCAGTTGGTTAATTCATAAGTTAATAACTGTTGTATAACCAGCTCTTTATCACTGTCGAAATTGAGTGCTTGAGCTTTCTGTCTTTCATGGACCTGTAGTGTGTTCCGCTAAGCAGTGAACTAATTCGTCGCGACGTAACCACCCCAATAAAGAAACCGGTCTTAGCTATCGCCGCCTAGTTGTGCATTTAACATTCATTTGTCATAAGCAAAACAATCATTAGTCTGTTATCTAATAGCACTCCTTATCATTCTTCTTCTCTATTCCAGGAAACAACATCGCATCACTTTGAAGAGACTGCAAATAGTCCCCTCATAACGCAACAAAAACAACCACAAAAGGACTCATCACAACTATCATTGTCGTTTTTGTTATTATCGTCTCCATAATCGGAGTCTCACCAACCACGCGACATCGACACAAAAAAAAACATTCAAACACCCACCCACCCACTCTGGGAAACAGACAAAAATCTCACCGTGTCGTTTAAATGTCGATTAAGATAAAAACCGCACAGTCGAAGAAGTAGAAAACAGAAAACTAGGCAACAACAAACAACCCAGAGCTTGGAATCTGTTATCCGGACGAACGCCACGAAGAAAGTTTTATGTTTGCTTTGGCAGTACTGGAAACTGAAAGTATTCGCAAACTCTGCCTCATCCCGCCTCGACATCCACACCGTCCGGGACCCACCTTGCCACGCGACGAGTTTGCTCTCATCGCATAATTTTTGTTTGGCAGCAAGTCGCGCAGCATCTGGATATGTACTACTACTAAATAGCCGCTATTATGTGTATGAGAAAGGCACAAAAACGTGCGTGAACAAACAGCCGGAGCGGAAGCAAAACATCAACAGCATCAACAGAGCCAGCAGCAAGAAAGCTTATTGTTTGAACGAACACACACACCGAAGCACTCGTCTACCACTATTTTACTTATCACACTCGATAGCGAGGCGTTGTCGTCGGGTTTTTCTTTGTATTATCGCGGTATTATTTATTCCGTAGGTTTATTTTGTTTTTTTCTTGTGTATACACAAAACACATGCATTACTATACTGCTTACTGTAGATTTTAACTGCCACCGGTGCTTAGCTGCGTTTTTGTAAGCCAGCGTTAAAAAGTATTATTTTACATTTTTCTTTATTTACAACCCAGAGAAATGTTCTATTTATTTTTATTTATTTAAGTTTCAAAAGCAGAACTATTAATGGATTATGTCCCATCACGATACTAATTTAGTACCTATATTGTGGGAATTTCATCAAAAGCAAGCGATCTGTGTTACTACATTCCCCACCTATTAGACCATAAAGCTAGAAATCCTTACACTTTGTGCGTGTGTGTGTATGTCCACTGTCCGTCGTCCTTTATCCACGGGATCGGTACCATCCCTTCATCACCTCATTTAATGCTACACGGAATACGTGTGCGATCGCGACCCCGTCCGCTTGAGTGATTTCTCACGGCTCCCCCGCGAACCTGCCAGATAGTAAGCTAGATAGTATGACCTTGACGGTGTCGGAATCGGACGGCAATAATCTGCGCACTAACCACAACCACCATCACCAACCGACGGATATGACCGAATCTCTACCAAGTTCTGAACTCTCCCTGCTAGCAAAACTGGAGGCCGCAAACAAGCTGATCGAGAGTGACTCCAAGAGTCTCAACTCTCTGCAGAGCTCCGCCCACAGCCGTAAAAGCTCCGACACGAGTCAGATTTCGCTCAACTCTGGTGCCTCCTCCGTCGGGGAGGAGGACATCTGGTCGACATGGGCTAGCATCGTGGCCGATTGGGAGGCCGGCCAGAAGCGGAAAACTCCAACGGTAAGGGATCTGGTCCGAAAGGGCATTCCGCACCACTTTCGGGCCATCGTGTGGCAGTTGCTGTGCGGAGCGTCGGAAGCCGACAAGAAGCAGTACGCCGAGTATATCAAGGCGACCAGTGCTTGCGAGAAGGTGATCCGAAGGGATATTGCCCGGACCTATCCGGAGCATGATTTCTTCAAGGAGAAAGATGGTCTCGGTCAGGAGGCGCTGTTTAACGTGATGAAGGCGTACTCGCTGCACGATCGGGAGGTAGGCTACTGCCAAGGTTCGGGTTTCATCGTGGGATTGCTGCTGATGCAGGTATGTGCATTTTAGCTACAATAATATAAGAATGCTACGTGATTAGATTAACAGATTGTTTCAATGATTTTTTGTCCTAATTTTTTTGCAAAATGTACACTAAAGAATCAATCGATTGTTATATTACCGAGATTACCAATGAGATAACTTTATTTAAGCATAAACATTTTCGCTACCCTCAATCAACGTAAAGGAATAGTGTAGCTTTCCGCAAGATATATGTACTCGATCGAGAGAAGCGCCAAGCTTTCGTTCAACGAATCCAAATATTGTCTGATAGTGCACATTTACGGTTGCGATTCTCTGATATTTTTATGTATTCTGTTGCAAGACTACAAGCACAGATAACAGACGTTTGGGCTTGATTTGACTCGTGTGTAAATACCCGCTACTGAAATTCCGAATAAATCGGACGTCTGAAACACGGTTGGCAAACGTTTGTAGATGGCGCAGTGATCGATACAATGCAGTTTGAGTGCAGCTGTCAAACACGTGTAGCAAACTGTTGCACAGATGGCAATAGTGAAACACGGATTTCCAACGTTTATCAATTTGAAAGTTTACACAGGTTTTTGAAGAAATTTTGTTCTAGCCTAAACGTCTGTTATCTGTGCTACAAGTCTCGACAAACATATGATGAGGGCGTAAAAGCCAAATCAAAATTCATTTTGAGTGGAAATGGACAAATCGCTAATCGCAAATCACAAATGTTGATAGTAAACAAAAGAAAAAAGTTTTTTTCTTTCATTAACTGTGAACGGCCAAAAACGATTTGTCTGGAATTTTTCTTCAAAGAGAATTTTGACAGTTGGCTTTTGCGCCGTAATCATATGTTTGTCAAGAAGTGTTGAAAACCTCTGTGTATGAAAAATATAGATATCCTGTGGTGTCACATTCTATGGAGAACCTTGTGAGTGTTCTTGTACATCCCAGAGATAATAGGTGAGTCCCAGTACACGTTAGGTGCTTCGGAGCAATCTAGAGCGAGTATTTCTATTGCGAATACGCCAAAATTCATGTTTGTTTGGATATGTCATTTGTTTTCTTCTTCCTCATGGACACACTCTAACTAGAGTGTTCTTGTGCAAACAGGAGTAAAAAATACTTGCTCCTTCCAATAAAAAAAACGTTGACGGGTGCTTGACAAAAAATGATATCTGAAGCCATTTTGAAAGACAAGATGGCGACTTCAGGTTTAGATAAATTCTCTATAATACGGGTATTTTCGGAATGGGGTTGACAAGTAGATGACGAAAATCAATTTATGAAGCCATTTTAAAATCCAAGATTGTAAATTCTGGTTAACATATCTCTATAACCTAAAAAATGGGCCTTTTCAAATACCCATTCCAAAAATACCCATATTGTTAGAGTCATCGAGAATGCTTTGCAACCGGAAGTCGCCATCTTGGATTTCATGCTGGCACCAAGACTTCAATTTTCATCATCTACTCGTGAAGCCCGTTAGGATTATCGAGAATATTGCTTAACTAGAAGTTACCATCTTGGTTTTCGAAATGGTGCCAAAAGACCATTTCCATCATCAATTTTTCAAGATCGTTCCAAATCTAAACTAAGTTATTGTTAGGGTTATCGTCATCATTTATTTGGTTATTCATCAGCCCGTTCCAAAAATAACCATATTGTTTGAGTTATCGAGAATATTGCTTAACAGGAAGTTGCCAGCTTGGATTTCAAAAAGGTTCAAAATATCCATTTCCATCATCAATTTGTCAGGCCTGATCTGACAATACCCATATCGTTCGGGTTGTTGAGAATACTGCTCAACCGGAAGTCGCCATCTTGGATTTCGAAATGGTGCCAAACATCCATTTTCATCATCTACTCGTGAAACCCGTTTCAAAAATATCCATATTGTTTGACTTATCGAGAATATGTTCAACCGAAAGTCGCCATCTTGGATTTCTAAATTGCGCCAAAGATTGATTTGCACCCTCTGCTTCTCAAGCCCTTTCCAATAATACCCAAATTGGGGTTATCAAGAATACTGTTAAACGGCTTGGATTTCAAAATGGCACCAAACATCCATTTTTATCATCTACCTGTCAAGCCCGTTCCAAAAATACTAATTTTGTTAGGGTTATCGAAGATATTGCTCAACCAACGAATTTTAATAAGAACGATAATAACATTCTCTTTTTTGCGAACTAATTAAATTTACGATTGACTGTCTAGTTTCTCATTTTAAATGCTGGTCGATGCAAAGTCAGAACATTATAAAAACAGACTAATTATAGACATCATTCTTAAAAAAATTTCGCCCGCTTTAACCCTTTGCGACGCACTCCCACCTACTTCTCCCAAAATTTTATTAAATTTCTAGTTAGCGTTGACATATGAATACGGATTATTTTTTTAAACAAAAGAATGAGCCATTTACCCGAATGCCATAAACCCAAACAGACCACTTGCCCGAATGTCATTAACCCGAATACTGCATTCGCTCAAATATAATATAAAGATTTTTGAATCTATATATCAAATAGCCCTTGGCTTTGTTGCATAACCGAGACCGGGGGAGGTGCCTGCCGACCCACTGTCGGCTCCTCATAAGCAAACCCTTGATTGACTCGTTTGCCCGTGTTACTCAAACATAGGAGCTAGGACTATTTTACGTCCGACGGAGCGGAGCGATGTCGAACAGTAGCAAAATTAAAGCGATGTGGCGTAGCCACATGAGACATCTACCCCTAATATAAGAGAAAATTTAATGCATATTTCAAATTTTGCCAAACGACCATTTTGCCAAACGATCATTACGTCAGATAACCATTTTACCAAATGAACATTATGGCAAAAGAAAGGGAAGCGGGCCATTTGGCATAATAGACGTTTAGCATAACGGATATTTGGTAAACGGACGTTTGGTATAATTTTGAGAAGTTATCATCCTAGAGGGGCCATTTGACATAACGGACATTTGGCATAATTTTAAGATGTGACCATTCAGCAGGTTGTTTGGCACAACGGACTTTTGGAATTTGGCATAATTTTGCTAAGTGATCTCACTCAAGTGACCTTGGCAAAACAGACGAATGTGCAGTTTATTAGCGTTAAAATTAAAGCACTAAGCAATAATAATAATGCGTTGTTTTCCATCACCTGATATTGGTTATATTTGGAGTGAATATATTTTATAACTGATTTTGCCTTCTTTTAAATATGAGCAGTTCTTGTGAGTTTAAATTTCAAAATGCTTGTGTTCGTTTATTTTCGCAACTATGGATTATTTGACTGCGACTTACCATGTACTGCCCATAATCGCAAGACAGTCCCATGTTCTACAGGATTCCCTATCTACATTGGACTGACTTGAGATTATAGGCAGTGTAGTATAGTGTAGATTTTAGAGGTTTTTGTGGCTTGCCAGTGAGTTTTAGCTTTCTATACAGCGTTGCAATAATTATAATTATCCTATTTTATATCGTGAGCTGTTCTTTCGAATTGTATACCGTTTGATCCAGACGATAGTTAACTTTATCACAGAGAACAGACATATAAACTAGAACAAACTTTCCCGAAAAACCTGTGTAAACATTTAAATGAAAATACGTTGAAAATCACCATCGTATACAGGTTTGCATGCGTGAGTCAACATTGTATCCAAGTTTGCATACAAGTCCCGTATAGCGATTGCTGGTCGATCGAAGCGCCGACCAGTGGCAAGTTGCTACTTGCTGTTGTCATTTCAAAGCGACAGTTTAATTTCTTACACAAGTTGAAAACTTGTATGTCAGTTCTCAGTGACTTTATTATTTCTGGATATCGCAAAGTTTTTCAAACGATTACTTATTGAATGAATTTACTTATATTGAATAATCGGTTGCTCCACTGCACTAGCACTTGTTGCAAAGCCAGTGTAATGCGGCTTACCCGCTCAAGATCCACCGGAAGTGGTGGCACCTTGCAAGCAAACCAGAGATCCTCTTGTGTACTCGAATTACTCAAACGTAAGAGCTATGCATTCGTTTAAGTCCGACAGAGCTACATCGATGTAGGACAGCATGCTGCTTGAAATGATGCGGCGATGCCATATTAGGCGTAAATGTTATTTATCTATCTATCTATCTATACATATAAAAGTCAATTATTGTATGTATATGATTTATGGACTCCCAAACGGCTTAATCGATTGCCGTAAAAATTTATACGTAGTAGACATTTGTTGTAGAGCGTGTTTATGTGCCATTGGTTGTGGATTATCTGTCTGCCAGATGGCGCTTCGGAACAAATAGTATGTTACTCCTATTTCGTTGAAAGTCGCAGCAACGCGCGACGGGTATTAGCTAGTAATTTATAAAGGAGAGTAATTTAATTAATTTTGGATCTTCAGCAGCAGCACGGTTCAAAATTATTCCGAACGACTTTACTTCTCACATAGTCTAAAATTATGTCTGTTTCCCTGTAGATAAAAAATTGTAATTGACCTCCATGGTGATCACTTCCCAAAAATATGCCAAATGACCCTTACTTCACGCAAAAATAAAAATTACGCCAAATGACCATTACGTCAAAGAACCTTCAGTGTGATCAATTCTCAAAATTAATTTTATACAAAATGACCATAATGCCAAATAACCGTTATGCCAAAATGTCCTTTACGCTAAATGACCCAGACTCAAAAGAAGGAACTTATGACAAACGACAGGCTACCGTCACAGTGATTATCTTCGCGCTAACGACGCTGAATCCCTCCGGATATTCCGAGGGATTTAACGTCTTCGCTTCGCGCAGCAGACGAGAAACCTATAAAACTTAGTTTGCAAATCACATCCATGAATAATGGTCATGACTCTTCTTAAAATATACCTTATCAATAAAACCAACTATTTTGCTAAAATATGCATTAAGTAAAATATGAGTGCCAATATACTAACGTATACTTATTTCCTCAGATGCCCGAGGAGGATGCCTTCTCCGTGCTGGTCCAAATAATGCAACAATATCGCATGCGAGACATGTTTAAACCCTCGATGGCAGAGCTGGGTCTCTGCATGTACCAGCTGGAAAGTATCGTCCAAGAGCAGATTCCCGAGCTTCACATGCACTTCCAGTCACAGGTAGGGAACTGGGGTGTATGGCCATCATAAATGTTCTCGCATAACTATCGTCACGATTTTATCTTTCGTTTGTTTAGAGTTTCCAAACTTCAATGTACGCTTCCAGCTGGTTCCTAACGCTGTATACGACCGCTTTGAACCTCACTCTCAGCTGTCGGATAATGGATGTGTTCCTGTCCGAGGGGATGGAGTTCATTTTCAAAGTGGCAATCGCCCTGCTGCTGATCGGAAAGGACACACTTCTGTCCTTGGACATGGAAGCGATGTTGAAGGTAATAAATTAATCTAACAATAGATGGCCTGCCAGGTGCATATCTAAAATAAAAATCAACTATGACATTCACAGTACTTCCAAAAGGAGCTTCCGCAGAAGGTTGAAAACGACAGCGATGGTCTGTTCAATCTAGCATTCCAGGTGAAAATCAACACCAAAAAGATGAAGAAAATGGAAAAAGAATATGCCGATCTGCGGAAGAAGGAACAGGAGGAGATGGTCGAACTGAGGGTAATTAGTGGATATTCCTATGTAGGCAATATTAAAAAGTTTTCACTAATCCACCCTTTTTGCAATCCTCATAGCGATTACGAAGCGAAAACCGGCTGCTGAAAAAGCGCAACGAGCTGCTGGAAGCGGAGAGTGCAGAGCTGGCCGACCGGTTGGTGCGCGGTCAGGTGTCACGTGCCGAAGAGGAGGAAACCAGCTACGCCATACAGTCGGAACTGCTGGCATTGCGGCGAGTACACCTCGAGGTTTCACACCAGTTAGAGAACGCAAACGAGGAAGTGCGAGCGCTTAGCCTGCGGCTTCAGGAAAATGTAAGTGTTATCTTGTGTTTCTGATACAATAGTGTGCAAATTTTAACCGAGAGGGCTGTCCATTAACCATTTGTCATGTTTCTATTCTTGCGGCAAATAGAATGCGGATAATTCGCTGGAATCTGTAAGTTACAAGCATGAACCAGTAGATTGTAACCTCATCAGTTTGACTGTAGGTTTCATTTAATGTGCCATTCGCATGCCACCTGATTTCGATAATCGACATTTGAATCTACTTCATTTTATCAATTTAAAACTTTATCCAATTAATGAAGTACATCTGTGATTTTCTCAAATTGTTTTCTAATTAAGGAACATTGCTTTTTTCGATTAATTTAATATTTAACTTTTGCAAGTTATACCGTTACTATCCATTATTCTACTTCTTCTGCCTCTTTTTCAATCCCAAACTAGTGGTCGGCCGTATCACCTGTCTTCGTTCTTCCCGATGTTTCTTCAGCTCTGCCTGGCGCTTCCGGTCAAAGTTAGCCCGTTTCTTCCCTGTGGTGAACGTCATCTGACAGTTTCCAAGTCCACCAATCATTTTCACCTGCGCTGGCTTGCTGGCGGCCAAACGCTTTCCCAAACCGGCCCTGCTAATATTCACGCTCCGTTGACCGATGTTGAAATCTTCCTTTTCCTGAACTTGGAACCTTGCCCCATCGGCGGCGTCATCATCTGTATCCGCTTCCGTCTGCTCGCGTCTCGTTTCTTGCCTTATCTTTTTGTATTCCTTCTTGACTTCCTTCGTCCAAGCTTGATCATCATCTGAACTCTCGTCTCTCTCGCTGAACAAGTCCTCGTCCGTACTACCGCCTTCACTATCCGCTTGTCTCTCTGCTGCAGCAGCGGCAGCTTCCTCTCGCGCCTTAAGCTTTTTCGAGTGAGCCTTATCCAAACGGGTAAGCACCGGATTTAGCAATCGGTACGCGTGGGCCGTTTTGTCGATCTCAAAGTCGGGATTGTCGAACATACTCTTGAATCGATCATCGGTCAGCAAATCACTTGCTGCTGATTTCAGCTTTCCACTACCCAATTCCTGTTCAGTGAGTAGTTTTTCTGCCAAATCAGCATTAACTTTCGGTAGCTTCGATTTAAGCTGCAATCGTGACGGGCGGGACTGTTCGATCTGTTTGGCAATCTTTTCCTTGCGATAGCGCTCGAAGGCAAACGGATCCGCGAGTGCCTTTGCCTTATTGTACAACCGGATGTCTATGAAGTAGCCGTGCATATACGCTCGTAACATGTTAGTTCCTTCTAGGTGATTCAGTCCTAAATCAGCCAGTTCCTGTTTAGTGATAAACTTGTAATCGTCGTAGATGTTTTGCACAGTTTCCGATTCGATTTCTTCGGTCAAGTTATCCAAGAATGAACACCAACGCGGAGCAGGGCCCAGACTGGGAATATAGTAGCTCATCATTCTCGAATCTTCCTGGGCGAAGAAGAAAAGTCCGCTTTTGGGAGAGGTTGTAAAATCGTTGAAGTTACTGTTTGATTCAACGTAGGCAATTTGTTTTCCGGTGTTTTCGTTCCAGATCTTCAACATCGCTTTATCCAAAGAATAAACGACGTTTTGTTCCTTGTTGAAGTCAATCTTTGTGACACATAATTGATTGAGGTGGTCTTTAACTAGCAGTGGTTCTTTCGCTCGAATGTCGTACAGAAGAACGTGACCAGACGCGGTTCCTACGGCCATGTGCAAACCATCTTTAAATTTCAACGCCGAAACTGATGGAAGTTGTTCGTTATTTTGGATACTGAAAGCAATATCCAGTATTCCACAGCGTTGCTTGTCTCGCGGATCCCATGCTTCCACGGTGCCTTCCTGTGTTCCCACACAAAGTAGGTGATGTTCTGGGTTTACTTCGCAAGCATTTATGCTGCTAGCGGACGTGGCATAGGGTTGTAGAAACTGTCCTCTTTCCGTGTTTAATCGGTAAATTTCCGATGACGTCCCAACAAGAAACAAATCACACGAAGGTTTGTGATAGTCCAAATCCCTTCCGAAGCGCGGTATCCTTAGTCGATAGTGTCTCCCGTGTGCAGCATGAAATTCTACGTACCGGTCAGCTTGAAGGAAAGCTATTTTACTGTAATCTTCGCTTAATATCTTAAACTTGACCGCCTCCGAATCGAAGCATCTTTCGAATTTCAGAGAAAGGTTATTCACGTCGTAGCACTTCACCCGCGGTTTGTACGTCCCCGTCGCTAGAATGTACTGCCCATCTGGTGATAGTTCGACGCTCGTAGCTACACATGGCATGTCGAAATCTTGAATCAACTCAATGCGCCTATTTATATCGACATTTTTTCGCTGCGCTTCACGTTTTTTCTGATCCGACAACCAATCGGGTAACGCTTTTCCAGCACTGAGATTGTAGATTTTCACATCGCCCACGTCGGAGACTAACATTTTGTGTTTTTTTTACATGAAACTTAACAAAATTTTCGCAAACTAAATGCTAACACACAGTAAATACTGAGAACTGTCATCTGACAGCGAACACGCGTTCGTGTGTGTCGTGAAGTTAGCCCTCCGCTCGCCGGGGCAGGGCCTTTACTGTAGCAGTTTCAGGGATGCCAGATTGCTTCTGTCTATGCGAAAGATATACATTTTTTACCACATTTCTCCAGAAATGTGAATGTTGGAATAAAAGAAAATACTGATTCTTTTTATAATTATTGCAGTATTGCGCAAACTCCCTGCTTGTGTTGTAATTTGAAGTTTTTATTACTCCATAGTGCAAATCGCTTGGTGTTCTAATTGAAATCAGCAATAAAATTGACGCTATAAGCAACCATAGAAAAACGAATTCTTGGTTATTTCTGTTTATATTTCTGTTTATACTGTTTTATTCTCTCAAAATCGTGATTTATAGCAAATAAACGATTTTTCGGGACCTTTAGCCATTTAGCCACGCTGTCATATTTGAACGATTTTTAGATTAATGAAAAATATGAAAATTTGTTAACATATTTATAAAGAAGCGTCTTTATTTTAATGAAAAATTGGAGAGAACATTTAGATTCGTATCTAACGAATTATTTGTCATCAAAATAGGTTGAAAAACGTCAAAGTTTTAAATTTTTTCCAAAATAGGAACTTGCTCGTATGAACTCTTATGCGAGAGGGGGTATAGTAAGGTTAATTTAGTAAAAATTGTTACTGCGATACAGAGAGTGTTAGTATATTCTTTCAATTTCCCTGTAATCATGCCACATTTGAACAATTTTGTCTCATATTTTCATTTCAAAATACTGAAAATTGAGCGAGTGACAGGCGGAGGCGCCTCCTTGCACACGCATAGCTCAAAATCCGCTAGACTGCCCTTTTTGCAACTGGGACGTTAACACCAATAAGAATATTTGTCTAAAAATCCATTTTTGTGTTACGTGATGTTTTCAAAAGAAGGATTAATGTCGCAGCTATCTGTTCTGTTCAAAATGTGTACAATGCTTCATCAAACATAGTCAATTGCTTTATTTTTCACATTTAAATTTTAGGTTGCAAAAAAGAAGTGATTTCATTTCCCTGTGCTTATGCAATTCGTACGTATACAAACCAAGTATCGATTAAAGTTTGTTGCGAATTTTCAACCAACCGAATCATATGCAAATGATTGGGAATTCATTCAAGGTTCATAGACTGTTCCGGATTTATACGGATATTCCGTGCGGTATGTGGAAGGGCCTTTAATGCTCTTTCATTAATTTTCCAAAGTTTAGCCACAGACTAACAGACATAACATTCGATAACAATGCTTCGCCTGCTTCAACGGTTAATATATTTGTAGTTAGTACTGTGGCCACATTTGCAATTATGGCGCCTCTGACACATAAACAAGCATATGGGGGATAGACCACTAGTGAAAAATTGTCCCCAAACCTGAGGGGTAATCCACCAGCAAATGAGTGTTTAGAACCGTGACTAAAAGGTGTAGCTACTGTTCTGGGAAAATTGCCGCATCGATATTTTTGAGGGAAATCTCTTAGTGTTATGTATGTTTGTCTGTGGTTTAGCTACAAGTCTGACATTATTATAAAATGTATTTGTTATATCGTATATTTGAACACTGTGAACTAATTTTGGAATTATATAGACCATTTTCGGATAATATGGACACTGTTCTTGGCTAGAGGATCTAGTGAATACAAAATGCCTCCCATGTCTAAACTATTTGTACCTGAATATACCTGCCAAGCGGCACTTTAACGATGATCTATAAACAATGCCAACGCGTAAAGTTATCCGAGCCCGCGGGAAAACTACGGGCCATTCCGGAAATTCCGGTTCATCGGACAAAAACTGTAAATGAGTATTCCTATCACGCGACACATCAAACTACGCCAACTCACATTTTCTATGAACAATTTTATTACATGTAAATACATCCGTGAACACGATCGATTTCGGTTTTTCGGGCAAAACTTTTTTGGTGAACATTTCTGTCACGCGGGATATCAATAAACATCAATGTAATTTATGAACAATGAAAACTACGTTGAAGTCAACAGGACAAATAATATTCCAACTTGTTCACTGATTTCGGAATACCGCAGCTCAGTTCTAGTAACTATTCCTATCATACGTCACATCAAATTCGGTGATCTGTGAGGAATGCAATTATATCTGGAAACATTTGTGTTCCACTTAACGACCGACCGGCAGTAATTCCGGATTCCGCTCTTTCGGCGTTTTTTTAGTTAATATTCATGTCACGCGGCACATCAAATTACATACATTCGGTTTTCTATAAGCTATTTAAGCATATTTGAAGTCATCCGTGCATACGGTTATTCTGGAATTGGTAGTCAACTGACTCGTGTGATCTGATAACTTTGTATCTGATTACATTGTTCACAGATCGAGTGTGCCACATGACAGGTATATACAGGTACAAACGATTCACAAACATGAGTCGCTCGTTATGGATCTAATACGTCTTCCAACTGGTTTTAGCAATAATTTAGAGTGTTTATATATACATGTTATTTATGATCATGTCAGTGCTTCGAAATTTCAAAATCAGTTACCTATTTCTGCTTGTATTTATCGAAACCAGCATTCAGATTTACCGCCTCCTTCATTCATTAACTTTTCAACTGACTGAAATTTCATGCGGAATCGAATGCTTGAATGCAGGGGAAATATAAATTCCTTCACCAACCAAACCATTCATTTGTTAGTTGAAGTTGGCATCTTCTACTTTTTCGAACATAAATCGATATTTTGAAAGTATATCAAATTGATTCGTTTCGAGGTTTTGTGTTGCCAGCATGCTTATTGGCCCTTTTAAAAAAACGCGAGAAATGAGGTTTAACCTTTCTTCTAGTTGCGGTCCTGTTCAAGTTCTAGTCAATCCATCTTTGCCAAAAAAGAATTGGCAGTGGTTGTCGATTTTAAGTTGTTTTATAAGCGTATTAGCTGTAAAAGGTAAAATGAACACACAAAGAGTAGTTTTGAAAAATTCGAAAAAAAAACTAGAGCTCTAAAACTGCTATAAAAACATTCAATATTTGAAAAATATAAAACGTTTCATTCGTACGGTAACTATTGAGCATTGCAAGATGACGTCATATGAGTAAAAATGCTCGAAAATGACAGTTCAGCGAGCTTGTTTACATTGTGTTAGAATTCAAACCAAGTTTCTTATACTGGGTGGAGTCAAAAATTGTCTACGTTCATGTAAACAAGCTCTCCCGAATAGAAATGTACAGTAACAAATCCACTTTTCACTGTGACAGTACAGTAATTTTACAATAATTTACAGTAAGTTTTAGTGTTATGCTACAATACAAAAACAATAAATTTTAACGTTTTTACAGTA
The DNA here is from genome assembly GCF_030247195.1 of Topomyia yanbarensis. NCBI lineage: Eukaryota > Metazoa > Arthropoda > Insecta > Diptera > Culicidae > Topomyia > Topomyia yanbarensis. The sequence continues at coordinate 27,007,183 of NC_080670.1, read as the reverse complement.
ATTTTCAATGTAAAATAGACTTTTACAGTGAAAAAGGGGGGTGGTTATGTGCCTTAACAATAAAAAAATCAATTTTTCTCCATACATTTTTTTTTATCGAAAACAGTAAAATTTAATGTGAATGCACTGTATCAGTGTTTTGCTGAACAGTGAATTTTATTGTTACATGAAATTTTATTATAAATCTACTGTGAGAACTTGGCATCGAACAATGTTGAAACAGTAATAACTATAATATTTATTGTTTTAAGATTGTTTGTACACTCAAAAAAAAGTAAACGTTATGTCTATTGATTCTACGCATAGATTTTTGCAATTAACGGAGGCATATAGACACTATTTGCTGGCACATAAACCCAATGTGTGTATTTACAAGAAATATTGATCTTACATTCACTTTTCATAACTATTTGGCGCATAAAACCCCATTCTATAACAATATGCACATATAACTTATGTGTGTGCATACATAGTTTATACAGTTGACACATAGAAGGTATGTGTGCGCGAGATAACAATAGCATTTCTTCTTCATATGAATTTTAAGCGGTTTGAAGCAAATAGAATTAACGTTTGGATTTTTTTCAGTGTAGGGTAAGTGCTATTGTAAAATTCTATCCGGGCTCTGAACTGTCAGAAAAGTGTAATGCTCTATTTCTGAGTTGGCAGCTCTTTCACTGCGTAGAACTTAGCCCATCAGTGGAATACCTTCTTCAATACTCTGTCAGATTTTTGCATTTTCTCTAGACGGCGGAGGATAATGAATCTTCCATCGGTCGAATTATTTCGATTTTATCAGTGAACAGTAATAATTATTCTACGAGAAGTTTTTATTCATTATCCTTTAGTTTTTTTTAACACTTCACGGTTAAGGAACCAACAGTAACCTTAAATTGTTTGTTAGTGAAAATGGATACCAGATCGATTGAACAGCAGGAAGCAAAAATCGAACCTCAGAACGACACCCAGGTAAACAATGACATTCCAAACAATTTTCACCGGGTGAAGAATGAATTACTTGAACAAAATTGTGAATCGGCTCATGAATCAGTATCAAAAACAGAATGTCGGGCTAATAACCTTTCTGCCGAATTTGTGGTACATCCTAACTTCATTGACGGCTATCGAGATTTGGATGGTTCTACTCGTAGCGAGGTCCACGAAACTGAAACTTGGTTCGTATAAAATTTTAGTTTAATCGATTTGTAGAAAATCATCCCGCATCTATTGCAGCACAGAAAATACCGTGTACGATCCAGCACCAAAAGCTACTAACTCTAGCGCAGAACAGTCGCTCAAATGCAACGTATGCGGCAAAGAGTTTACCACAGGCAAAAGCCTTACCCGTCACATCCGAACTCATTCAGAAGAACGGGCCTATAAATGTAGCTTCTGCGGGAGAGATTTTTTACAACGTTACAATTTGACCGCCCATATGCGCATTCATACTGGCGACAAACCTTTCAAATGCGACATTTGTGATAAAGAATTCATTCGAAAGGATAATCTGGAGGAGCATAAGCGCATTCACACGGGAGACCAGCCGTTTAAGTGCGAAATTTGCGGGAAAGGTTTTTTCACTAAAGGGAATTTAACTTACCATCTGCGAAATCATCGCGGTGAACGATCACACAAATGTGACATTTGCGGCAAGGAATTTATACATGCCAGTTGTATTAAAACCCACATGCGTACCCACACTGGTGAGCGGAAGCTTGAGTGCGGCATTTGTGGCAAACAAGTTGTGAGCCAGTTGACGCGTCACATGCTCACGCACACTGGGGAACGTTCCCATAGATGTGACATCTGCGGGCAAGCCTTTGCCATTGCCGGTCTTCTAGAACAGCATATACGCGTGCATAATGGTGAGCGGCCGTTCAGTTGTGACCAGTGTGGGAAAGGGTACACCACGAACAGTTCGCTGATGATACACAAACGTGTCCATTCCAATGATCGACCATACGGTTGTGGTATCTGTGATAAGGCTTTTTTCACCAAATCGGCCCTGGATCGTCATTGGCTTATCCACACCGGGGAACGTCCCTTTCGGTGCGATGTTTGCGGTAAGGGATTTACGCAGAAGGCGACCCTTGAGAAGCATCAAACTAGTCACGATTCAACGAAATGATCGCGGGGATTGAAACTAATCGCTAACGCAGCAATGGTGGATGGAGGTATTGGTTTTGAGAAGGAGGGTGTAAACAGACGAGACAACCTAGCGAACAGAGTATCGCTTTTTGTTGGGCTCGTTAGAACCAGGAGTCTGCGAGGAAAGGTTCTTTTAATCAAGAATCCTCGGCAATCCAGGTTTATCGCATTTGAACCGATATAGTACTGATTTAAGAGAATGTTCGTATACAATAAAAATGAATACTTAAATGTAAGCGTGTTTTCGTTATTTTTTGTCCACTTTCATTATTTTAATGAATTAATTTATTAACTCAAAAATGGTATACAACTTGCATCTGGGCCAAGTGCATTCACTCGTAGGATCAATCATTTCGATGGTCGCCTCGATTCTACGAAACCAGTGCACAATTATTCTGACATAAGCTAGTCTCGTCTGGTAAATGCATATAACCAGGAAGCCCCATAGGCATTCTTCAATGCACGGGTAAGCTACCTCAAAAAAAGGTATACAACATGCGTGAAGAATTTAGAACAACAAATTCGACTTAAGTAATTATTTATACACAAATTCGGTTTAACGTAATTGATTGTCTATCGAGAAACAGCAAATTGTCTTTTAGGTCGGTTTGTTAGCTACTGGTGAGAAGAATTCGAATCACGAAGTCCGACTTATCGAAGTTTGATATTGTGCCCTCTGTGCACAAATTTGGTCCCTAGGGGGAAACGGCACAGTTGTAGAGTATTTTCAGTGGAGTTTACAGGAACTATGCTGAGGAATGTATTTAATTTGGAAATATCATTTGTAGTAAAAATCGATTTTGATTTGCTCGATTGAATTGTTCTGATAGATTGAACGCATTGCTTGAAGCATGATCAAAACGATTACTTTCCCTTAATAAAAGTGAAATTACTACTCTATTGTTCCACGCAGAACAACTCCCGCCAAAATTCTTTCGACGAGCTGATCATGAAGGAGGAGGCTCTGAAGCAGCGTGACGAAATGGTATCTTGCCTGCTAGAGGAACTGGTTAAGGTGCGCCAGAGTCTAGCCGAAAGCGAAGATGTGATACGAAACCTAAAGACTAAGATCCAGGAATTGGAGGAGGTTTGTTGGCTTGCAGTTACGATGTTTTAATATATTTTTAATTCGTTTACTATTCGAAATAGGATAAGAAACGCCTTCGGGAGACGACTATCGATAACTCGGTAGCTCATCTGCAGGACGAACTGATAGCGAGTAAGTTACGGGAAGCGGAGGCCAGCCTATCGCTGAAGGATCTCAAACAGCGCGTTCAGGAGCTAAGTACCCAGTGGCAGCGCCAGCTGTCCGAGCAGCGCAATGAAGCCGCCCAGAGCAGTGAGTCAGGGGCTAAGAAACTGCTGTTCTGGGAATCATCTCGTACCCAGGATATGCAGAAACTCGAGGAGGACCTAATGACCACTCGAATACGGGAAATGGAGACGTTAACGGAGCTGAAGGAACTTCGGTTGAAGGTTATGGAACTGGAGACGCAGGTGCAGGTTTCGACGAATCAACTTCGCCGACAGGACGAGGAATCGAAGAAGGTGAAGGAAGAACTGGAAGAGGCGCTAGTCCGCGAGAGGGAACTATCGAACAAGGCTCGCGAGCAACAGCATCGGTACTCGGATCTGGAATCTCGCATGAAGGATGAGCTGATGAATGTTAAGATTAAGTTCACCGAGCAAAGCCAAACGGTGGCAGAGTTGAAACAGGAGATTTCCCGACTGGAAACCAAGGTAAGGCCTCAGGCCACTTGCTCGGTATCGTTATATTTTTAAGTATCAGGACAATTTTGACACGCGTTTGTTTTTAGAATTCGGAAATGTTAGCCGAGGGTGAGCTTCGTTCTAACCTGGACGAATCGGACCGCGTTCGGGATCTACAGGACAAGGTCGCCGAGCTGAAGGCGGAGGTAGGTGCACCGGATTCCGCAGCGATTCGGTTCCATTCAAAACATAATTGTAAATACACCTGCAGCAAAGGCGTTGTGATTATTTCCAGTAACACTGCACATGACTCATTCATTACACGCTGAGCTCTAACCCACAGATAAAGACACCCACTCACTTTTTTGTTATTTAAAAAAAAAGTAATCTATCCTATGTGTGGCTCCGCTACACCAATCGGCCAACAATTTTACTCACAATACTCACCAGTAAACAGTAAATAATCAACTTCCCCAAATTGTATAATTTCGGTTTCAACTAACAGTCACATATTTTATCCGTTTTAAGTTAACTCTGTAGGCACAGACACGTGGACATAGCACTCTTCACTGTGCCAGCTGGCCAGGAAATTAGTATATCCGGAGTGTTCTGTTTGTCGGTCTGTGATATAGGTGTTTGTGATAAAGCAGGTGATATAAATAAAAATCTCATTTTCTGCACTTTTGCTGCCCTTTTTCGTAGTTTCCCACACCGATTACCAGTCCGGAAACCGAACCGTGGAAGTGGATTTCCTAAGGAAGCTTAACTTAATCCACGCTCGTATACACATAGTTGGGAATTAGAAAATGAACGTATTTTGGGTTCCACCTAGTGGGATGCTAATACCTACGTAACATAAACTCAAATTAATCAGTCATAATTATCATCTTTAAGAAGCATCATCTACGTGAAATAACCTACACAACCGAAACGGTACACGGTGTCGTCGAAAGGTGATCTACACTTTTGTAACAGGAAGCAAGCACGAAATAGTCATTAGCAACATGAAATCTAGTCAAATTCAGCCAAAAGTCAGTATTATTACTATTATCATCAAGCAGCATCATCGTAATTTCAAGTTCGTCGATCGGGAAGTGCGTGATGTACGTCGGTGTAATCGAGGAACACGTTTAACGTGTAGTGATATATCTGTTCAGGTTATTTACGTTCATATATACATTACTCTCTTTCGCTCCTTCGTCTTGTTATAGTTTTTTGCCATTTGAAAAAAATGTTTTAGTTGCCTCCACTGTTGTACCTGATCGTAGTGGTACTTTCCGCCATGATGTTCGTTAGGGCCAGTCATCCTCGGCATTCTTGGACCCAACCTTGTGAATGTGAAGTAGTAGAACGTGGCGTTAAGTATCTGTTGGTAATGGCTAGTCCAGTTTTTGCATGGTCAGATGAATTTAAGCATGGTTATGAAACTTATTGTTTTCTACTCAGTACTTTGGAACGTATTTTTGTTATGTTTGTTAGTGCTTTATATTATGAAATTGAACTGGTTTGAGCATTTATTGAAATAAAAACGGTAATTGGTGGAAGGAGGGTGTCGTTTGCCCAATCTACAAAAAGGGTGACAAGTTGGATTGCTGCAACTACCGCGCGATCACACTACTTAGCGCCACCTACATGGTCCTCTCCCAAATTCTTTGCCGCCGATTGTCACCATTTGCATGGGAGTTCGTGGGGCACTACTAAGCGGGATTCATGGGTTCCCGCGCCACCACGGACCAAATATTCGCGATTCGGCAGGTTCTGCAGAAGTGCCGCGAATACAATGTGCCCACACATCATTTGTTCATCGATTTCAAATCGGCGTACGACACAATCGGTCGAGATCAGCTATGGCAGATAATGCACGAGTACGGCTAACACGATTAGTCAAAGCTACAATGGATCGGGTGATGTGCGTTGTTCGAGTATCAGGAACACTCTCGAGTCCCTTTGAATCTCGAAGAGGGCTACAGCAAGGTGATGGTCTATCGTGCCTGCTGTTCAACGTTGCGTTAGAAGGTCTAATAAGGAGAGCGGGGATAGACTCGAGTGGCACGATCTTCCGGAAGTCCGTCCAGCTCTTGGCTTCGCCGACGACATTGACATAATAGCACGGAACTTTGAGGCGATGTCGGAAACGTACATCAGACTGAAAACTGAAGCCAGTAGGATTGGACTTGCCATCAACGTTTCGAAGACAAAATACATGAGAGGAAGAGGTTCTAGAGACGACAATGTGAACCCACCATCCCGAGTACGAATTGACGGTGACGAAATCGAGATGGTCGACGAATTCGTGTATTTGGGCTCACTGGTAACCGCCGACAATGATACTAGCAGAGAAATTCAGAGACGGATCTTGGCGGGAAATCGTGCCTACTTTGGACTCCGGAGGACACTCCGGTCGTACAAAATTCGCTGCCGCACGAAGTTGATTATCTACAAGACGCTGTTTAGACCGGTGGTCTTCTACGGCCACGAGACCTGGACTATGCTCGTGGAGTACCAACGCGCCCTTGGAGTTTTCGAACGAAAGGTGTTGCGTACCATCTATGGTGTTGCTGGAAGAACCATCCATCGCGCATACCGCAAAAATAGGACGTTCGCGGTGGGCTGGACATGACGTAAGAATGTCGGACGACGACCCGGTGAAGGTGGTTCTTGAGGGCGACCCTACAGGAACAAAAAGACAGGGCGCACAGCGAGCACGGTGAATCGTCCAGATAGAGGATGACCTGCGGACCTTTCGAAGACTGCGAGGCTGGCGACAAGCAGCATTGGATCGAGTGTAGTGGAGACGGCTTCTGCATACAGCAAGAGACAACAAGGAACGGTAAGGTGAGTAAGGGGTTCCCCAAGGGTCGGCCTTAGCAGTCACCTTTTTCTTAGTCAGCATAAACCTCCTTTTCGCCACACTCTCAAAGGTATATACGTGTTTGTCTATGCTGATGATATAATACTTATAGCTAGGGCAAAAACGATTGGTCGCACAAGACTGAAGTTTCAGGCAGCCGTCAATGCTGTCGGCCGGTGCGCCGACTCAGTTGGTTTCCATATCTCAGCCCCAAAATGCTTCTTGCGCACTGTTGCAATTCCCATCATGTAACAACTGGTAGACCAATCAACCCAACCAAAAAGCCGCCTGCGTGGAGACTAGCTTGCCTCTCTGTCCATGGGCACTGACGGTAGCCGTTCTGAAACGAGCCGGGGACTTCTTAGAAAAAAAATCTGGTAATGATTATGCCAATATGCCTCTTCCAACAATCGAACAGCTGCATCGGGTTCGCAGCCGCGTATGGTACGAGCGGGGCCAAAACTTAGACAGAAGCCTGGCTGTGTCTGCTAGAGCAGGTGACCCTCCCAGCACTGTCGCAGCTAAATTCCTCCAAATACCCTAATCACCTACATATTTACACTGGCGACTCGAAACTTAGCGAGGGCGTGGGGCGGGTGTTAGTGGAATTGGAGAGGGCCCGTCGTCTACCTCCGTTTGCTCAGTTTTCTTCGCAGAAGCAGTCGCCATTACCATTATCAAGAAACCCGAAGATACTTCGGCGGTGATTTTCTCCGATTCCTTCGGTTATCAAAGCACTGCAATCAGGGGAATCCAAGCACTCCTACATTCAAACCATAGAGCAATCCAACCACCGCGGATGATGTGACCAGCACATGGTGATCAATCATCCGACATTATTAGGCTACCCAGAGAGAGATCTCGAGATGTGGACAGATCGCGAAAACCGGAGGGAACAAAGAGCACACTCGCGCCTATGGGTAGGACACACGTAGATCATCCATGCCTACACCATCACCCGCGTCGACCCTCCAATATACTCGACTTGCAATACAAGACTCACGCTAGAGCACCTACTCCTTAACTGCCTGGAGCACGAAGACCTGCGCTGACTCCATAACCTGCCCCCCTCCCCGGAATTAGGAACACTCTAGCGAACGACTCGGCACAGGAAGAGATACTGTTCGCTTTCTTGAAGGATACCAATATTTTGGAAGCCATATAAGGCGGACCGGGAGCGTGCTGGCCTCAAACATCCTACCTACCACCATCACTCAACAGCAGAGATGGCATTTCACCCTAGTGATGCACTGGCGCGTAAGTGTGATGCCTACACAGAGGATACAATGATCACACACCACAGAAAAAAGCAGAACGCTCTTTCTTTCGGAGCTGTATAGACCGATTTCAAGTGTGCGCTGGTGTTGAGGTAGTTGGGTGCGAGATAACCGTGCTCTCTTGCTCTTTAAATTCTCTGTGGCGCGCTCATATAAAGTCACCACCGCGCGCGCCCCAGAGTCGCTGTGGTGTATTCACTGGCGTGGTTTCACTGGCGTGTGATCTTTGGTTTGTTTTCGTCTTACAAGCGGCATTGCGAGTGAGATTGATTTAATTTGCACAGGTTGTTGCGTTGTGTTGTGTGGATGGTGGTGGCTTATTTCAAGCTTATATTATTTTCTACTGAAGATTTCATACAAGTTGCTTGGTAAAGCGAACGAGTTTATAAAGTATTGTTACACTGCCTGCAAAACTAAAAGTACTCGGTCCTCGGAGCAAATTGGGAAAACTTTTTACGTATCATCGTATAGAGAGTTTTATAATGACCAGAGGCACCTGATATGCAAACTCGTGTTATAAGTATTAATAGTTTTATTATAACTTAATCCTACAAGTTTAAAACGAAATTTTAGAGTTCGTCGACAGGCTTGACATATTCAGTAAAATTAGGTATACGCTTGTGACGATAATTAATATACATACAACATCACAATTGAGCGTACATCCGGTATTCATTTGTTTATTTGTCCATTATTTTGTGTGGAAACCTTTTAAACAGCGAAAGCGAATGTTTCAAGAGCATGGGAGCTAGGACCGGGATTCTGCGCGTCAATGAGCGAAATAAATTGGCTCAGTTTCGGGGTCAAGAAAAAAGGCCACTAGTGTTCACGCTTATTTTAAATGAACAATGAATCTTGTGTTCCATAAAAGGATGTTATAAATGGGTCAACAGCAACAATGTTCATTGTATTCTAGATTTTTGCGTCAGTTAGTATTTTAGACCGTAATTATAATGCACGGATTCATTGCACGTAATATCAACAGCAAAACAAAGTATTAGGTATCTGGTAGTATCTGTCGGAATCTCTGTCAGTCTCTATGAAATTTTCGTATTTTCAAGTAACAAGTAAGGTGTTTCCTCAAGTTTAAACAAGCGATTTTTGTGTGATAAATTATTCCTCATTATAACTTTTTTGAATGAGGTGTTTTATCAAAAAGGTAGTATTGGGAAAATATCAAAATATCAATGTTCACAACAGAATCTTTTCATCGCCGATTTTCTAATAAAAAGTTCACTGCCGTTCTACGCATAATTGTCCCATGTTTCTTTTTGGTCATTTTCACTTTTTTTAATCAAACAGTCCTTTTTGATGTATATTTTCAGAAACCACATCCAAATCATAAAGTTTGTTCGAAGACTTCGTGAAAAAATACCAAGTCTGTTTGTCCCATTGTTGATATTCTACGCATAATTGTCCCACTAACAAAAATCCCAAAAAAGTGCGCAATAAAAAAATAATGACGTAGCGTTTAGTTAAGAAGTACATTACGCTAGATGTCGGGCACTGAAAAAATTGATGGAAAAATACAGGATCATTAAAAAAGAGATGGCAGTGGCAATATTAATCACAGCAGTGAGAACAATCCTGTAAAGCTCTTCATTACTATCGTCGCTTGCATAACATGGCGAACGCATCTAGGATAATGAGCCTATTTTCGCAATGTTTCTATTATCACCCTACCCATTTGAAGCCGTTGGTTAGTTCAGCGTTTGCTATCTTTGTTCATCAAATTGGATCAAATGGCAGGGCGACAATTGGAGCACTCGATTGGAACTTTAGTTGCGATCAAACACTAGCATTTCATCGTTTTCAGGCCATTTGTGTTATTAGATTGGTTCTTAAGAACGAAGCAAAATTGTGAATACCAAATTAATGCACTCCATCGAGTGTAGGCAGAGTAATTAATGAATATAATATATCTTGTGAGGGGGGGGGGGGGGAAGAAGGGTATTCTAAATACAGGTACTTTACCCTATTTCTAAATACAGGTACTTTACCCTATTTCCAATTTTGATGAAGCAACAAACTTCCGAGTAACAGAAAAACTCACGACATACAGTTTTGTAAAAAAATGAGTTATGAGCATCATTTACATAGATCGTTATGGGACTGATATGCGTAGAACTTTCTAGTTTACGCTCGATTTCTCGGCATAACAGTCCCACCTAACATTTTTTCTTAAAAACTAACGTTAATTGATCTCTATAATAAAAAACTGGACTGATTATATTGAAAACGATTGCCATGAACGTAATTTTAGACAATAAAGCTTTATTTGTTGCACCGTTTCTCTCCAGATTGCTAATACAATTTTCATCTTCAATCGCGTTTTTCTCAGTTGCCAGTTTTGTAACATGGGACAATTGGGCGTAGAACGGCAGTTCACTGATATAAAATATCGCTACGGAAAAAAACGTCAGTGAACTTCAAGAGTGCCGATGTTTGGGAACATTATTCGGTTCAAGCAAATATCGGAAGAAGAAAAGATCGCTTGCGAACTTTTATATCAACGAAAATATAGAAAAAAGTTCGCCTTATGAAAACATCTTGCACGATCTGCAAACAGGGGATTTCCGAGGGATTTTCAAAGATTCCAAAAACCTGTAGATTAACATGATATAAAAAACTACGTTCTATAATATTACGGCGATAGATCAATAGGATAAATCGTCAGGCTACTTTAGTGTCAACGAAGTTTTCTTCAGAAGCCATCGTGTAAAAAAAAATTCATCAATCGACAGAATTAAAATGGGAAAGAATTAAAATGGTGCTTGAATAGTATGTTGTCAAAATATATATATGGAAAAAAGCAAATTCTGGTATGGTGGCCGGTTCTTAACAACCCGTTGTTTGTATGACCGAGTATGAAAGTTATATATAGTTGAGCTAATGTATCTATAGTTGCATGTCGGAGCCGTAATTAGCAATGGCTATATAGTTATATAATGATACATGGTAGTGGTAATGGTACAAGAAGTTCCACATACATAAATTGGTTAATAAACAATCTTAATATTTTTTATCATTTTTGGGATTAAATGCTTTCGTTTAATATATTGACATCGCCCATAGAACTTTTCATCGATTTTTTAGCCGAATTTTTACTCAAATATTCTAGTTCTTTGCACACATACCAAAGATACGTTGAACGATTTCCCACATTTGCAATAAAAATTCAAGAGCAGTTCATAAGCCACGTAGAACAACTTTCAACATTCTGCTTTTATTGCACTATATTATTAGTCTAACTAATACTATCGTTGTAATGCAGTACAAGTGTATATTTTCAAAAAATTTATATTAGAATTAGAACGAAATATTTTTTTGTATCGCTACGTCGCTCGAGAATAGCCAAAAAAGTGTTAAATATTTGGCTCTTACTGACCCAAGTATGACTGAATTGCGACTCACACCTAAAGTGCGGAACTATTAAACTATTATGTATTTACATTGTTAGCATTACTAGAGCATTCGAAATTGATAAATTTTGAGAAGAAAATGGAATATGTTGAGGATAATTAGTATTGTCTGATATAATATTACTAAATATCCATAAAAACTTATTTCATCAGGAATCAAATCCTATATTTCTGTTTATCAGAAAATTTGAATCACCTAATTGGACTAAGAATAAAAATCACGGAAGTGTACTCGATTCGAAGTGTATACAGGAATACTTACAAGTGAATTGATTAATATATGTATAGAATACGAAGTTTACGTTAATTTTTGGGATAAACGTAGATCGTATTCCTTTTTCGGATCGAAATGAAAACAAAAGCACATCCTCACGTCACGAAATCAACTATAGGTTCAAGGTTTACACAAGAAGATTTTTATTCGGTGAGGTCATAAACATCCTCTGATACATAAACTTAATATTATAAGTTTTACAAATTAGAAAATCACGGTAAACAGATAAACGTTCTTTGGAACAATTTAGTATGTACTGCAAAGACGATGGATTTGCCATTTTGAATTTCTTTGCTATACTCGTACCTGAACATGTTAGGTTTTAATTTTAATTCCGGCAGTGCACGCTGCTCTGAAAATCTAGCGAACCCGTCTTAAAGCATCAGCGGCTGCTCGTTCAGTGGGCCATAAGCGCGACTTCCAGAGGGTTAATGAGATATGTAACATTACTTTATTGCAAAAAAATGATTTATTCGAGTAATTTCGTCACAAGATGGCGGCTGTGCAGCACTTTCCCGTCGGGGAGTTTTTTTGGAAGGGGTCCACGGCCGGAACTCTATGTCCCGTAATTTTTGATCCAGAGCCAAAAACCAAAGCTTTTTAAACTTCTTAGAACGACAGCAAGCAGCATTCGTAAGATTTTTTCTATGTCTTGATTTTTCGCGAAATGGCACATTTTTTAGTCGAAAAACGCTGAAAATGTGTTAAAAATCGACACAAAATTTGCTTATTAAAAAATTATGCAATGAAAAAATTAAATCCCACGTACATCGCTGGAGAAAGTAATCTTGAACATGCTGTAAAAATTTTAGGCTGATCAAAAATCATTTGTTCGAGTTACATTTCCGGCCAGATCAAAAAAAAATATTTCGAGAAAAACACGATTAACGTTTTCAGTATACTCGAGGTATACATAAGAGGCGTTGCGAAAAAATTTGAATATTTATTTATTGTTTTCGCGATTCATTTTTTGGAATATCATTTTCAGCATCCTAATGCACCAGTAAACAAAATTCAACCAATAAATAAAAATTAAATGTTTTAAAAAATCTACAGTGCTGTAACCCCTTGAAAGCACTGTACCGGTCAAATAGAAGCGCTTCTAAATTGGCACGTCATTATTTTTAATAACGCGCTACAGAAAAAACAAGTAACAATGCCTTCTCGTGAACGTTATCTTGTTTTATGTGGACTTTATCTCGGAAAAGTTGGACATCGGATAAGTCTCTTCTCGCGTGAGTGAGAGAGAATTACAATGCCTGCATATGAAAACGAAACGTGTGTAATACCAGGACGTGTGTAATACCAGGACATTACTTGTAATGGATTACTTTACTTTTTGGCGTCGCCAAATTCGCAATCAAAATAAGTTAACTTACCATTGAGTTATTCAGTCGAACAAAAAATAGGCCGTTCCTAATGTGGATGTACAAATCCCGCCTTACATCTGTTATACGATTAATCTGATACTACAGATCATCATAAAACTTTGTTCATACCAGCCGATACATTGACACGTAAAACGTTTTCCTTGTTTGCCCCTAGGCTCGAATACTTCAGGTTTCCCACGGTAGTGTAACAACACTCTATAAACTCGCAAGCTTTACCAAGCAACTATGAAATCTTCAGTAGAAAATCATATAAGTTTGAAATAAGCCACCACCATCCACACAACACAACGCAACAACCTGTGGAAATGAAATCAATCTCGCCCGCACTGCCGCTTCTAAGACGAAAACAAACCAAAGATCACACGCCAGTGAATACACGCCAGTGAAACCACGCCAGTGAATACACCACAGCGACACTGGGGCGCGCGCGGTGGCGAATTTATCTGAGCGCGCCACAGAGAATTTCAAGAGCTCTTCTCCACACTCTAGATCGTTCCAGTGTTGGGTGTATGAAAATTTACCTCTGCCATCAACGTGCGCTTACACATATCAAATACGGTGGTGTATATGAACGAAAGAGAAGCGCTCTCGTTTTGCTTGCCAGAGTGTGGGGAGTAATTTCAATTTCTCTTTACTGCATAGAGGATAGGGACATCACTGCTCAACAGGCCGCACAGTGGCGGATCTTCGAATAAAAGTCAGACAAAACCTGTCGCCTATTTGGCTGAAAATCATAAGTTAAGCTAATTTTGTGGTGCTGAGCTCATTTTTGATGTCAAAAGTCATAAAATATTAGATGCATTTTTCCATACAGTGTTATTGAACCTTTCTTATGACTATGATTCCATTTTTATGATAGATTTTCCGTTACTGTTCATCAATATCAATAATATCATTAAAAATGAAGAACACTACTTTAACTTCATTGCATAACGTGTTGGTTTACTATAGATTGTCTAATTATCTTGTACAAAACACCGTACGCCTCCATATCAGTAACTAAACTTAAAAATCTCCTTAAACTCGTTTGCGCACCTAGGCGCAGAACGAGACCATGTTATTCGAAAAGTAGAGGTAATTTTCCATAGAATGAATATATGACCGTTCCAAAATCTTTCGCCTGATTTTACAGAATGTATTAGTGAAAAAAATATTTTTGATCTGATTACCTCAAACATAATTAAACGAAAAAGTCATAGTTCCAAGCAAATCTAGTGAATATACTAAAAGCGCAAATCAAGCTCTTTTATTTCCCTATAAAATGAAACTAGTTGCGCAAAAATCGGACCAAAATCAAAAGAGTAACATGCATTTGAAGTGAACATAGAAATAGTGGTTTTGTAAATCATTAAAAAGTCCGGACATTGCTTCGTTTGAACTGCTGTTAAAAATCCAGTTCTTATCCAATGATCATACAATTTTATATATAACATATGTCATTCAATATATGAGAAGTTTAGGAAAAATATAAAATATCAATATTTCAAACTTTTTGAGGTTTTGTCCGGCCTCCAGCTACTGTGGGCCGTTCGTCTCACCCCGAGCGGGCACTGGGGAAGCTCTTCCTCAGCCCTGTATGCATGCTGCCGCCTCCGAGCACAATATCCAATCATAGAACTCAATAACCAACTTTGTTGAATGCAATATAACGACTCTACTTTTTTTAAAGCCGAATGACCCTTAGTGGTTAAAGCCCTAATAAATATCATAATTTCAAAATTGTTCAAATTTCAAATTTTTTAATTTATGATTTGTAATTTTTTTTTAAAATTCAATACTTTTAAGTTTTTGCTTTAATTGCTTGCTAATGTTTTCAAATTTATAAATTTGAATTTATTTTATTTTTTGCATTCTTATTTTTTAATGTTCTTAGTTTATTTTTTTTAAATTGGTGATTCTTAAACTTTTAAATGCTTTAATTTTAAAATTTCAACCCAAGAGATTGTGCTGATGACAGTGGCGTAGCCAGGGGGGGGGGGGGGGGGTTGGGGGTTAACCCCCCCCCCCCCCCCCAAACCAAAATTAATTGGATTGAAAAAAAAATTGATGCTGACGAATTTAATTTAATATTCCACAAAATATTTTTGGAAAAATATTCTCTGATCACTACATTGAGAACTGTGTTTAAAGCGTCATGAGAACTTTTGGAAAATTATGGGAAGGGGATCTTGTAACTTATCTCTTAGCCAAAAGCCCATAGTTGTCAAATTACTTCAATGTAAAATAAAATAACAGTCTGAATTATTATGAGCTCATTTTTGGAAAGATGCTTCAAAATATGGATTAGAGACAATTTTTCGAATGTAAATCTAAATTTGAATAGGTTGATTGCATATAAAACATAAGCTTGTTTACCGAAAACTTACATACATTTCAACATTTGCTGAAAATGTATTTTTTTAGATTGTGTAGAGTTTAGACAACAATTCAATATGGTTAACAACAAGAATAACATTTCAGTAACTAGATGAAAGCTGATGTAATTTTGTCTCTAGCAGGTCAGGATCGGTTTTATGAGCATTGGATTTTTGTTGTATTATCAACTATATGAATAGCCTCTTAGCAGGATGCAATGAATGGCGTACTAAAATTTTGTGTGCTACGTACTAGTACTGCAAGTTGTGAGGTTGACTAATGAAGAAAAGAAAAATAATGCTCGATAAATTTTTAACGGTCACGATCACATTCATTCGAAACTGCCAAATTTCGATGTTAAGTAACATTGAAGAATTTCAAAACGTAAAACTGTTCATCTGCTGATAGAATAATTTTGACGGTTAATCCTCCTAGAAGTAATTATAGACAAGAATTACTCTTCAACCAAATTTGGGTCGAGACTTAATGTCTCTAGCAAAGTTTTCGAAAGTGCTATTTCAAACAACTTTGTCAAAGACATAAATATCCCACATATTCAGAGTATCGAAATATAGTAGTGAAAACCTTTACAACAAGCTATTCTGAAATTACTGTATTTGATAAATCTCTTCTGCGGTAATTAAATAATAAATTCACATTGCGTTCAAGGTGCCTTTGAAGCTTACAAAAAAATAAGGGAACTGGATATAAAACAAATAATTCCCAGATATTAAAAGGACTCAAAAACACACAAAGAGTGATTCCATTTTCAGGAGCTAGCATCAATTCGGCGCAAGCTTAGTCCGCCCACCAAGTTAGTGTCGGATTCTGATGAGATGAAGTCGAAACGCAAGTTTCAGTTCCATCCATCCATAATTTAGTTATAGGTTTTGTGTTCTCAACTCGCAATGATTGTTTCAAACAATTTTATCCGTAGCGCAGAAAAAAATAGTTTTCACCTAATTTTTTCTTCACTAAGAAGAAATATAGCAGGCCCTGTCCATTTAAATCCCTATATGTTGAATTCATGTAGCCTTCATATTTTCAACAAAATTGTTTGAAATGACATTATCAAAAACTTTGCTGAAGGCACCATGTCTCTTAATATTTTTGAAAAATTAATTCACCATAATTACCTCTATGAGAGTTAATAACTAAAATTTCTATATCAAAGCAGGCGCTGTTTTATGTTGATAACTTCCCGAAGTTTTCAAACCTTCAAAGTCAAGGATTATTATATTCACCTATCTTGAACGTTGAAAATTTTTTAGATCATTTATTCCACTTTAAAAGATCGCAATTTTTGACTTCATTGACATATTATACAAGAAAATAATCTATAGAGGTATGAAAACTGTTCCATGTTGATCCTTCTTGTTTGTAGACTGGAATGACATCTGTTAGACTACTTATGTTTTTGAGTTTTCAATAATTTATCAAACTCATATTAAATTTTAGCATTTTTTTCAAAAAAATTGCTATTTTCATCAAAACCCCCTCCAAACCAAATTTCTGGCTACGCCACTGTCTGATGAAGTGGTGTTTTCAATGGAAGTGAATGAGAAATTTTCAAATATGGATTTCTTTCTCCTTATTGATATCTTTAATCCTATCTACCGAAATTATGTTTCATTTGAACTTTCGTTTTTCCTCCTCATTTAGTATCTCCACAAAATTTCGCACAGTCGAGAGGTGTTTAGTTTCGCGATTGACAGCATTAAAAGTAAATTGAGAAACTGATTTTCTCACCGCGAATCGAATGAATTAGGTGTAGGTTCTTCATAAGTTATGGTTAAAAGGAACGTAAGTTATTCCATTCTGTGTTCTAACCTTAGTGCATGTTTTTTGTGTGTACCCTCCTGGATCCCCAAAGCTATGGTATTCGTAAGCTTACATCGCGCATGGCGGCATGATGCACCCCTAAATACTAACCGTATTGTGTTGTTCATCCCATCTATATATCTCCTAACGGCTCATCCTCTATTCCCCATAATATATTAATCGTCTTTGTTTGTTGCACCCGCAGCTGACAGCGCTTAAGTGTCGTGGTACTCCGCTGAACCTGCGCATGATCAAGAGCACCTCGATCCAGTCGATCGATTCCACCAACGAGATTGACTTCAGCGAGATGCAACTCTCGCGAAAGGATATTATCAGTGTGACGGGCATCGGTGGTGGTGGTATGTCTAGTACCGGCACCCCTACCTTCGTCTCGTCGCCTTCCCCGTCGTCGTCATCATCGTCGTGAAATTTAGTGTTTATGGTAGCAGCAGCAGTACTAGTGAGTGCTAATTAGTAGAATTGTTAGGCAGTAGTGAAATGCACTCACATACA
Organism: Topomyia yanbarensis; assembly: GCF_030247195.1. NCBI lineage: Eukaryota > Metazoa > Arthropoda > Insecta > Diptera > Culicidae > Topomyia > Topomyia yanbarensis. The sequence goes on along the minus strand of NC_080670.1, from coordinate 26,989,421 downwards.
CATACGCACATATACACACACACACACACTCAACCATGCAGACAATTGGAAACTCATACACACACCACTTTCTCTGTCACATTTATTCGAGTGGAGAAAGAACCGTAGATTTGAAGGCAAAAAGTACTAGTTTTTATTAATAATAGCGGTAACATTACTACTTAGGTTGTACCGAACGAGAGGTAAACGAGCAGAGAAGCAGGGAGGAATCTTACAGAGTACGACTGATTAACCTACGAGACGCTGTTCTTATGATTTGTGTTTTCTGCTTGCTTATTTTTAATTTAGGAAAGATTTATTTAAGTTGCTAAATATTGCAATACCACTAAACTCTCCGACAGAGAATAGGAAACAAGAAGCTCTAAGCGCAATAGTGTGCAAGTCAAGCTGGCAGGCAGCCAACATGCAATTTATATGTTATTATTGCTATTTGTGTTTATTTTCTCGTATTAGTTTATTATTCTTTTATGTTCTGCGTGAAAAAATGCAAAAAAGTGAGAGTTTAACTGTCATATATTGTTTGTTGCACAATGTGGATCGAAAGTATTTTCAGAGTCTTTACCCTATATGTATACATTAATAAACACACATTTAAGCGAAAAAATGTCGAGAAAAAAGGATATTAAAGGCTTCATTCTAAATTAAGCTTTTCGTACTCACACAATTACACAGCGCTGAGCTCAACTGTCTTGGGCCCATATTATTGGCTCGAATCAAAACTCGTCGAAATGTCAATTGACGATAGGTTCACCCGGAGTGTTCATTTGTGTTTACATTTTGCTAGCGTTGCCAATTTTATTTTGTGTCCAGCACCCAATGTGGCTACGCCACATCGCTTTTGCGCGTGCTGTCCGACTTCGCTACCGCTCAGTCGGACTTAAACTAGGGATAGCCCCTATGTTTGAGTAAGCCGGGCAAACGAGTGGATCACAGGTTCGCTTGCTTCCGATGGCGGGTCGGTGGCCACCTCGCCTGGCGGATCCTCAGCGGCTTTGCGCCGCTTCGGTTCCTAGGCCTCGGTTATGCGGCTAGGCCGCATCGAAATGGTACCCCTTGAACATTCTAACTTGAATCGGTTGTGTCAGAGGAGCCGGAATACGAATTAGAACCAGCCAGCATTTCGGCTGAGTTAAACTGGGAAGTTTAGTAAAATTTAATCTGGAAATAAAATTTTTTTGGCAACGCTCCAGCACTCCGTTGATTTCACCACCTGGGCGCCAGGTTGACGATATGAAATGAACTTTGTTTACTTTCGACAAGTTTTGATTCGAGCCAACAACATCCAGCCACTGTCTTAGGTTTTAGTATAGTAAACTATCTTTCACTCTTCGTTTTTCTCGACAAACGCAGGGTGGCACCAGCATAACTTATTTTTTACTGAAACCCGAAGCATGATTAAATGAAAACAATTCCACTAGTTGAAACAAAAGACGGTATTATAGGACATTTTTCCGGCGTTTACGTCACCGCGCTTACTGAATTCGGTTTCGAGTGGAGTAGTAGCAATAATTAATCAAAAATATTAGTCGTTCAAAATTTCGCATCTGAAACAATACCAGCAGCAGCAGCAGTTTAGTCTCTTTTGCTCGCCTGCGTAAATCTCGTAGAAATTTATCGTGTGTTCTAACCGAAAAATTAAAAAAAAATATTAATCTGTACCTAGATTAGTAGGCGTGAATCGAACGAATACTTGAACTGATGTGTCAAAAAGAAACAAAATAATAAAACAAGAAAACAAATGTCAGGCAAGATGCTCTGTTTTAAGCTGTGAAAATTGGTTGTCGTTTCATCTAATTGATTTTTTGCCGAACCTCATTTTTTGCGGAGATCGATGTAAGAGAATTTGTACAGTACAGTATGTAGGAATTCTGGCTGGTTCCAGCTCATATTCCGGCTCCAATGACACAACCGATTCTAGTTAGAATCGGTTGTGTCACTGGAGCCGGAATGCGAACTGGAACCGGCCAGAATTCCAATTCATTTCCGGCTGAACTTTACTGGGCGACCGCAAGAAATCAGCTTCACTTAGGGATTGTAATTTACTGTAATACAACATTCGTTCACCTAGCAGTGCGGTCAAACTTTTTTCAACAGTTAATGTATTCGTAATTCGCAATAGCACACTTTTTGTTCTGCTGAATGTTTTGAAATAATTCGTTATTTTGCAGCATTCAACACGCACTATAAGTTGGAAGTTACCATTTCTACACTACATTTATGTACGTCGTAGAACCGCGCATTTAACAAGTGAGCAGTACTTAATTCACAAATAACATGGCGGCTTGACACTGAACAGTACACTCAAAAAATAAATCACTTTGATTTTACGTGAACGATCCTGTAAATGTCTACTTTTCAAATTCTTACAAACATTATATGATTCCTATGAACGTCATATGGCAACCCTGTAGAAGCTATGTGCTTGCCACATATTATTTAAGTGATGCGAAAATTATCGTTAAAACGCAGTTTACGTGGATTTCCTATACGAAAAAATGAATTACAAAATGGCTGATAATTGGTTGTTGATATCCCACATTCTTTGGTGGAAGTTTTCCATTGTAAGTGTTCCTTATTATATAATAGAATGCTGGTCGAAAACAATGTTTTTTTCATTTGCAGAACCTTTTCACCAATTTCAACAATCCCACCACCGCAAAAAAAAAAACACAGAGCTTAAACAATAAACAGAATATGTTTCGTGTATGTTTCCCCCTCAAAGTGTATTTTGTCTACTGGTTTATGGGTCGTTTTCAAAACTACACGTTATTTCGTGGCTTTTTTTGACGAAACAACTATAACATTCAAATAGGAAGGAAACTAAAGCAGATACAATGGACGTTCTTAGTCAAACTTCTGCATCAGAACCATGTGGTATCGATCGCACTACCCGTCGTGGTTTTTGGCCTTCTCAACCAGAACTCAAATGCTGGGGGAAAAGACGATACGGCCAATGAACGATTGTCATTACCAAATTGAACTGCAAGCAAAAAATGTCTTCAGGCAGGTACAGTGAAAGAATTATTGTATTTACAATTAGGTTACTTCATATAAATATATTTCAATAAATGGAAACAATTGAATTATATGCTGTTCAAAATTAATTGAAAACACCTGAATTAAACTGGCAATAATTACTAGTAATACACATACATTGTGCGTACGGTTTCATGTAGTCGCTATGTTTGGCTTCATGTAAATATTACGTTTGAGTTCATGTAGTTGTTACGTTTGGCTTCATGTTATTTTTACGTGAAATTCATTTGAAAATTATACGACAATCACATAACGTTTACATGATGCATCAGATATTGAAGCTGATTCAAATATACCGGACCACCCGATAGAATTTACATGAAAAGTGCGGTGGATGAGATCTATATAAGTTTTCATGTAATAGCTACGTGATTTATTTTTTGAGTGTACCTAATCTACCGAGTCTGGCATCCTATATAACGGGAAGTATGGTGTGTCGCACTCAAACTGATATTTACACCAACCTATCCGCAGTTTTCATATAACGATCAATAAAATGGCGAAATTTGGAATCAAGGGTAGTTTTTGCAGCTGTTTCGATCCTAGCTCACAGATCGAGAGGTAAAAATTGTCATTGGAGATTGCCAGGTACTTATTTTTATACCAGGAATAGCGCAGGGAAGCAACTTGGAACCGTTGGTGATTCTGCATTACCTCAATGACGTGTTTTTAGTGCTGGTCCTACACATAATATAATCAAGGCACATAAAACTAAATGTGTGAAACTTCAGTCAACGTAATACTAGTTTTGGTATATTCAGACAGAAATAAGCACTGGGTTTGAGATTACGCATCACTAGTTTGTATACAACAAAAAAAACTTTGGGGATCATCTAAGAGAAGCAACACGCTAGATTCCACTGAGAAGCCCAAAAATTTGTTTCAAAACCATCCAACGGTCTGCTGAGCGTCGCCCAACGTTGGTCCAACAAAGAACCAGCATTGGACGATTTTGAAATATGAATTTCTAAGGGTGATGAATTTTGCACACGTTACAAGTATCAAAAATGCACAAGCTGTTATGCGCACGACACCAAGAAGCATTGTGTTGTTCAATCAGCAGCAGTATTAGCGCATTTCTCCAAAATTTCACGCGGCCTTTCCTAATCGAAAGGAACGGCCGCGTTTCATGAAACACCGCGCTTACCCATTCTGTCATAATGTTGCAAATTTGCATAACGAACGGCTGAATGAGTAAACAAGTTGTTCCAAAAGTCAGCCCTGCGTTATGCAACGTTTTGTGCAGGTTGAGTGTACCAGATGCAAGTGGTACCACATTAATCACGTGATGTGATGTGTTATGAAGCCACCATCAGTTCAAGGTTTTGCCAGTGTATGCGGGTAGACTTACCGTAGCCCCGAGATTGTTTATCAGATAACCTTCAAATTATTGGTGTTACTTAAGGGAGGTCAAAGGGGTTGGGCGAATCCGTATGCAGAGACACTTACGCGCACTCCGCGGGAATAAAAGATTCCCTTCCAACAATAACATCCGATTATATAATAAAGAACTTCGCTATACGTGCTTGAACCGACCTGATGGTTTGTTTTGTGATGGGCGCGTCAAACTCATATCGGACCTTCTGAAGTTTCCTTCAAGTGACTTAGGCTAGCTACCCACGTTCCCTCGTGTGGTTCCAAATTAATCACGTTTAGTACAATTCAAAAATTCGTTTTAGATTACAGAATTGATAAAATTGGTTTAATGAGCTGTACTTATCAATCAAATTCTGTTTTATAAATTCTCCTTGCGTTTAAACCAAAATGAGAGGCTTATTACTATTGCATATAGCAAATACAAATACTAGTTACCCTAATAAACATCTTATGATCCAAGAGCCTAACGACCTGTTCAGGGTATCATCCAAACAATATGTGGAATCGTTGGACTATATGGGTTAAAGTTCGTATATAATTTTTTTTTTATTGAGGTACCCAAAAAACTCGTTGGCAACCTTAGAGCGGCGTTTAGTAAACAGTTGGTGCGGCGTGTAGATTTCGGTGAATGTCTCAATATCATCATCGTCCAGACTTCCCATGAACATGGACAATTTTGTACCTGTGTACAAAATTTCGTGCACGCGTTCAACTTCAAACATGCTCTCGATGCATAAGTTCGCCTCGAGCATCGAACTCAAGCAAACGATGTGCAAACTCTAGTTCAAACATCCGTGTACGTACACCGGGTGCGTACACGGGAACGATTCGCACATGGCTAAACGAGTCAGCGCTAGTGACGATGAGAGTGAGAAAAAGAAAACTGGTGCCACGAACCGATGTGTACGTACATGGGGTTCAGTTGTGCAGGCGAGCATGTGCACGTGTTTAGGTACGATACAGCGTGTTTAAGCTCGTACACGAAGTGCGGGTTTAATATGAGCACAGAACCAGAGCGAACATTGTGTGCGATGTGCATATGGGAAGACTGTCATCGTTATCATGCGCTCTAGAGATATTGTTTAGTGAGCCAATCAAAAACTAGCTTAATCTTGGTTCTTGGATATTTTAGCTCTAAATATTATTATTCAAACGCGTTAAGTGATTCAGTTTGTTATACATCGTCGCACAGTAAAATTTTTTCTCTTGTTTGCTTGGTGGAAACATCATCCAGGATCTTCATTTGGCCATTGTTCGGTGTTCTACCGAGTCGCTTAAAGGCTGTTCAGTGCATCTGCTTCGTAAGGAATTATTAGCGCTGTTCTTTTCAGAGCGGTGCAAAGTACTGACTACAGTGAAGAAAGCCTTTGTGTAAGTTTGTTAAGAATTCAAAATGTCGATGGTCTTAAAGTATTTAAAAAGTTTCGATTATTTTTCAAACTGATGCGATAATAGACTGATTACGAAGAGTATTCTAGGGGTTTATTTCATACCTTCGGTAGTCTCAAACAATCTGAAACCAATATGTTCAGATATCGTCATTCTTAAATATATAATGGGGCTGACAAAATCGGTCATTGGATTCATTCTAAAAATTACAGAGAAAATCACAGGCATCTACAGGAAAATTTATTTTCTGAAATTATAGTAATTTTCAAAAGTTTAAAATTTTGTGCTTCCAGGAAATGTAGCTGATATCATTTTCTATTGATTTTTGTATTTGTATATTGGGATAGAAAAAAAAAGTTTTTTTTTAATGCGAAATTTCTGTATTTCCACGTATTTTCATGAATATTTTGTGAGAAAAAATTCTGGTTTTCCAAAAACTGTAATAAACTGGTGTACAAAAATATGTAAGTCATCGCATCGAATTCAAAATTATATGCTAATTAAGTAAAATTTCTGCACTTCTATAAAGTTTTCATAATTTTTAGAAAATATTTATTCTTTCAAAAACTGTAGTTGGTATCAATTACAATTATAGATGTGTAATGAAGCTTTAGAAAAAATAATATTCGTATAATTGAAACAATTTTTTTGGACTACGGATAATCGAGTCTACGGATAATCGAGACTACGGATAAACGAATATGGCCTGTATTCTCATGAAAGACTTTGGTAGTGCTCTGTGTGGCAAGAAACTTTTTCACTGCCAATGTTCTGGCTGCCAGACCCCACAACTTTTAAACTATCCAAAACCTGAGGAGAAGACACAGTCGATTGAGAGGTAACGCTGGGAAGCGACTGTCCTGGGTTTTTACTCGTCATATACGGGCACCCTAACCAATATAACAATTCTTTGATGGTGTGATAATATTAAACCAAACAGGTTCAATACTTGAACATCAGTCTCACAGGAGCCAAGCGCGGTGCAGACAGCAACCAAAATTCCTTATCCACGACCGTGAATACTGTTGCAACTGCACCGATCAAAGAGAATAGTGAAAGAGACGCAGAGTGAAAATCAGTCAAAACGGCAACACTCCCTTTACGATGATTTCAACACTAGAATTTGGCAACCGTTTCCAAAGGCAGCACTTTAAATGACTCCTATTATATTTTGAAAACAAACCTTTTGTCGATCGTTGAATTTGTATATCAAACGATGTGCATTTCGAAACAAAGAGATGAAATAATTCTAAAACTTGTTTTTACTCATACATAGACTCTAGAATGCACCTTACAATCACGATTGCACTAAATTCTGACGAAAATTCAAATTTTTTTTTGATAGATTTACAATACTTATCTCCTCCAACTCAGGCATGAGTAATGTTTATTTACATTGCACGATTGGTCTGCTCAATAAGGTATTTTTGGCTTCACACTATTCGTCTCTTTTCCTATTCTCTTTGGCACCGATGTTATCCTTGCATCAAGCCATGTTTCAGTGAAGACGCAAACATCGTAGTCACCATCCATAGCAGCCATACACGCTCATTCAAAACTACTCAAAATTTGAGTTCAGAGCACTCAACTTCAAAAATAGAGGCAGTCTGTCAAAAAATGAGTTTCAATTTGAGTAGAATTAACTCAACTCGTCGCTGTTGTGCTATCTTATGACAAGCGCCATTTAGCACATTTCGAGAAAAAACGATGTTTAAAGTTTGAGATTGAATATCTTGAAACTTATAAATGGTATAAACAATCCAAAGAAGACAATTGATGCTTCTATCTATTCTGCATTAATCTCTCAAATATTACGAAGATCGGTTGACTATGTTGCGAGTTTTTACTATGAATGTAAACAAAAGTCGCACTCACACGTGTCATAGGCGTGTATTGATGACAAAATTTATATGACGTGTCATAATCGTGCATGGAAAATTTTCCATACAAAAAAATCATCAATTTTTAACTTTTATTCATATCTTTGCGTTCATATGGTCTTTAAACAATCGGTGAAATGCATTTTAAAGGAAATGAGTCAGGGAATCTAGAAAAAATTGTTATTTTTGATTACAGTGTTGCCAAATATGCTTTATTTCCAGTTTAAAACTAAAACCGTGTTTTTCTCACAACTCGTGTAATTTTCTTTCGAAAATGTTTATGCCATTGCGTTCCTCAGACATTTTCACACATAAAAACATCTAAAACTTCAATATAACTTGAGCAAATCTCTAGATACAGTGGTTTGAAGCAAAAAACTCACAATTTCTCATCATGTTTCTCGCTATATCTAAGTAACCAAGTAGAATTTCAAAATTCTGAAAACGCCACTTTGTAGAGATTTTTCAAACAAGTAATGTGGCATATCTAACTCAGTTTACCCCAAAATGGCGTTTGTCATAAGATAGCACAACAGCGACGAACTGGTGAGTAACCATTAAATTTTTAAAGCTTCGGGTGAAAAAAATAGTTATTTTCAAGTAAAAGAGCGTGGAGTTTAACGCCGATTAAAACCATTACAAAAGATCATGCCTCGGAACTAGTAGCTGTAGAGTACGCGGAACATTCAGGGAAACTAAAAGGTAGGTTTCTCTGAGTTTTGTTTTTATTCAAATCTAAATTTCTTGTTGTTTTTATAGTTTAAGCCATTACTACGAAGTGCCGATTGGCATGAAAGAGATGTCCAAAACAACGTCGGATTATATTTCCGGACATCGCTAGCGCCTGAAGGTACAGGTAAATGATAATTGAAGTACCGATATCATTCTTTGTAATAATAAGAACAATACTAAATGATTATTTTTCACATTCGATTTTTGAGTAAAATGTACTCAAATTTGACATTTGCATCCCAAACTCAAAACTGAGTAAATGAGACAAACTCATTTTTTGACTACGTGCACATTTTATGAAATAGAGTGGCCAGCCACTCAAATATGAGTAGCTATGAATGAGCGTGTATGCACGTCATCAATTTTCGTGCTTAGTCCTCTAACGTTGTGGTAGTAGATCCGCAAGTCATAAGTGTCATGTGCCAGGCGTCGTGTTGTACATCCATTTTCAGCACTCTGAGCTCGCTGATCAGCATCACCGCGAGTAGCGCGGGGGAGCAGGTGGTGCCGTCATCGCTCGAAAGGGAAACAAGTTGCAACGCGGAGGGAAGGGCCGAGTCGAGACTGTTGTGTAGAGCGATTGACTGCAATGGGATGTATTGTGGTTATCACTGGAAATTAGCAAAAAATTCAATTCCGCAAGGCTACAAAAATGTAATTTGAATTGATTTTTATATGAAGTGTTCGAGCGACTATTGGTCTTGAACCAAGAAAAAACTTAGGAGGATGCAAACGAATCGAGTAAGGAATCAAAAAAGCACACTAAACAATAAATTAAATGGGTACCAAAAAATAGTAACAAAAAAATTTCCGATTTTCGCTCAACAGGTAGTGAAGGAGTGAATAAATCCATGAACTGTCAATTCATGACCGTCCGATACCTGACCAACAGGGCTTATATATTGATAGATCTTCGGTGAAAAGCACAATACCTGAGTGGACAGATGCGATGCAATAACACTTTTCATTTTGGCATTAAAGATTCACAGCATTATGTTCATCAGCAGACTGTAAGTGAAATTTATATTGTGGGCGTGCTGTCTTGTATAGGGACTGTTCATATACCACGTGGACAAAAAACCTTCGTTTTTAACCCCCTCCGTGGATAAGCGTGGATAATTCCTGTTCCCCTACCCCCTCCCTACGATGACCACGTGGACTTTCAAAAAACAAATTTCGGGTCATATAAAAAATGTCAGACTACTATGATGAAGAATTTGGAAATATTTTATTTCTGGACAACTTATGATCTTTTATAGTTACGTTCTATAAGATAATATGACAAAATTGTAGTAAGCCATGGTTTCTTGAATCGGTTCGTAATTTCAACGACAAGCTTTGAAATCCAAAATTGGGATTTGGCCAAGTTACAGAAGATTACTTCAAAGAATTCAGACAGAATTTTTTTTCGTGCGACTTATGTTTTTTTTATCATCGATATCCATCGATGTTTTCAATTTTCACACATGCATGCATACTCATATACTATTCTGTTATAAGCATTTTGACTATTTCAAGATTTTGAAAAAAAAATGAAGATTAGCGCTCACACCATTGACTATACAAATTTGTTTCCTCAAAAATGTTCACGTGGACATTTGTAGTATTTGGATAACCAGAAAACTTCAGCTCTGATTTTGCATGAATTTGTTTTTCAAATTTTGGAACGCCGACTGCATCTATCTAACCAGTGTGCTTTTTGGACCAATAAACGACGACACTTTGCATACTGCGATACAAAAACCAGATGCTGAATTACATCCCATTTTTTATTTCGATTACATAGGTTTTAACCGATAGAAAGATGAACGACCACTTCGTTTTCAGTAACGAGAGATGTCTTCATCTTCTGAAGGCATAGACCTTCGAAACGTTGGTGATAGACGCAATAAAATATTATTGTAAGAAATCCGTGATCAAACGCCATCTCTCAGGTTTTAACCTTAGGGTCATACGGCTCTCTTTTTGAGTTAGAAAAATATCTTTGGAATTTTTTTTAACCCTATTTGCAGGATTGAGAATCGAATCCAGGTGAGCTGCGTATAAGGCGTTCGATTTACCAACTACGTTATTCCCGCCCCTTAATGTGGGCTTTAGAAAAGATTAACAATACCATAAGTATTCAAATCAACACTCATAAAGCTTTTTTCGATGTTGGAGTCCTTTAAGAGCAAATCATGTTCTCTGTTAAATGATGCTTTGTATGTTGAGCGATTATTTTGTAAACACTATTTTGTAATTTGTTTAAAATACCGGGTTTTCTATTTCCTATGCCGAAAATACCAGTTTTTTAAAATCCTCCGGTTTTCCCAACCCTAGATGGGTGGCCCCATACTGTAATAATAATTTTTTTGAAATTTGGCGCAGTTATTTTTCACAAAATTCTAGAGATAATTTCTTCTACCGTCCAACTCCACACCAAGCCTGAACGGTACGGTAAGGTCTGAGTGCATATAAGGAGAGTGACGACACTGTCAAAATTGGAATAATTATTTTTTGTCAGTGTCATTCCAAACGACTCAAATTCATGTATTTTGACAGGTCGTTTGTTCGTTTGGAATATCACTGACGGATAATTATGACAGTTGTCTTCACTCTCCTTACATACACTCTGGGTAAGGTAAGTATAAATTAGGTAATGCAAAAATTGGTTCCCCCCTCCATGTTGTCACAATGTTTATACCCCTCTCCCTTAGCACGTAACAAATGAATTCCCGACCACAATGTATTTCTCGATCCCAGATTTCTCGATTTATTTTCCGATTTTTATATTCTAATACGTTTGAAACGGGTTTTGCGAAGCATGTTCAATCCTTGCGACTTTTAATTTCGGTCGCTCAAATGTACTTGAACTAAAACTGTTCACTGAAATGAAGAAAGTATCGAGCTCATCCACAGAAAAATAGAAACCATTCTGCACTTGTAAAGGATAAATATCTCGCATGGTGTGTTTTTCATTTTGCAGTCTCGTTAAAGTTATTCTGCGGTGGTCAGCTATTATCGTCCGCGTCCCTTATTACTTATTTTTATTAAGTGATTTATCAGCAGTGCTATCTTTGAAAATGAACCTTATTTTAATGCAAGTAATTAGGCAGTCTTCATTTCGTTATATTCTGATTTCCAGATATTTTGTCATGTGATTTTAAATGTTCTTTGATTTGATGGCATTGTAAGGGAACGCGTATCTGCCGATTGATGCCAATCGAGATGACATTTCTTTAGAGTGAGCAAACTAATTTCTTTGTTTAGTGTTTTGTTTGGCCAACTAGGAAACTAATGCACTGTGTATATAATGCGCGTGGGGAATACGCATGGTGTTGTTTGAGTGGATGATGACTTTTGCATTATGTATGAGATTTGAGAATTAACAATTCGCAAGCGGAACTCAAAACCATATACCATACGAAGTTACTAAATCATAGAATTATTGATCCACCAAGTATTAAAATGATGTACGCCGAATCGACAATCGAAGGCGTTAAATCTTCGAGCTGATGACGAAAGCACTAATCAGCATGCAATCGCGAAAACAAAGCTGCGTGCCACAAATTAGAACGATTATCATTAAATCTACAACTGATTAAACACGATTCGAATCAATATCACAATTTTTAATACATGGATGCCGAAAATTGGGTTGGATAGCGCACAAAAATAGTTGCTCGATCATATGATTAGCATACACAGCCAAGCTCGTGAAAATCGCATTATGCAAATACAGAATTGAGACAAAAAAATCCACGCGTCATAGTGGTGTTCACGCGTTTTCCGGTTGAATGACCGCTCCATAACAACAATCAATGATTTCTCTAACCCTATCGATAAAACAATGAACAGGGCTAGACCAGGACAAGGATGGCGCCTGTACTTTGTAAATATTATGAAGATTGGCTTGTTCGATCACATCACTACTGTTTTGACTGCGTAAACGGTGTTAGCGACAATCTTGCAGATTACTGTACCAATTAGCACCTCCCCGAACCGTGATCCGTGTTTCTGGATTTTGGATCGATCACGGTCTAACTGAATGATTGCTATCATAGCAATTTGGCGGTTTCATGTGAACATACTTGTTTTCACGCTTGCTTATTTGATTCGCACCGGGTTAGGCTGAATTCCGGTTCGATCCTGTTCGACAGGGTACAACCGGTTGACTCATTTTCGGGATCGGTTGCGCACGTGTATGTTGTTTTGGTTTGTAGAAAAACAAAAACGGAACATTTTTACATATTACATTTCACATTTTACGTCCTTGACGTCCTCGCCATTAATAGTTTTTTAATAAAAACTGGCAGCATTTCATTGGATTGAATATTATATATTATCTTAATTGTACTCAATGAGTGAAGCCAAGTTTACCTATCGAGCAAAATCAGAATCCAAAATAATCCGAAATTAAATAACCGACATACATACCCTTAAAGATCTGTTGGAACCAAACTGTAATAATGACTATTGTAATATACCCAAATTTGATAGAATCGTGCAGTACGAATGTCAAAAACATTTAATATCCGTTACCCAACCGTCTGTAACCGGCCAACAGTTGACATTATGGGTGTCGCCCGATCCTGCTATTTAGCTTTGTTTGGGTCGTTGCTTGTCTCGGCTCTATGTCTGCTTATAGGTACCCAGCCCTTTTGCTTCACATGCAGCTGTTTACATTTAAAAACCGTTAGACGTGTATACGCAGATAGGTATGCAAATTGCGTCGGTCGAACGGCAATAAATAAGTTGCTACTCTTGAGTGCGATGAGTTAGCGGCCTCGGGCACTAACTGACTTCCTAGCGTGAGATGTTTGCCGCTTCTTGCGCAGAGGATGTTCACTTTGATGCGGAAGCGAATTCAAGGTCGCAGTAGTAGGCGGGAAATCATGGACGAGATTTCTAGAAAAAAAAAACTATAAAAAGTGTTTGTTATTGTTAAAATAAGTGCAGCAAAAGAGTTAATAGCTTTAAAATTACGCAAGTGACGCCACCCGTACGATAAGCAGTGTAAGGTTGAAGTACCAGGAATTCTGTCGTGGCTTATCTTTCAAAAACCGGATTTCAGGGAAACACTATCTTTTTACCTACATCCAAATGGCCGTTTAATTACCTTTGATGAATCAAGACGCGGTAGGTATAAAAATTGTTTACGAATGCAATTCTCTGCTATCACTTGCTGAGACAGTGGCGAACGTTCTTTTGCGTCGTTGCAGCCAATGCCGAAAAGTTGCACATTAAAGATGCGATTGGTTTGGAAGTTGTCGGAATCGGTGGATCTAAAACTAACTGCCAAAAAAGGCTACTGTAGGGCAACTGTGCCCAAGACGGACATCTTACAGCTAAATAGCTAATTCGACTCATCGATTGGTGCATTGCTCGCAAATTGCACGCAAACCGTGATTTGAGATCATATTCCATCAATATAGTAACTGATACTAAAAAATTCAAATTGAAATATGTTTAAATTGGTTGTGAAAAAGAGGTACAAAATCGGCATTTCAAAACTGGGACGGACACCTGGCATGGGGGTTAGATGGACATACGGCATTGGTAACGATGGACATAGAACAAGGGCAGAGTGAGACGCTTCTCGATCAATAAATTTTTTTTCGGTCGGTACATCACAATCTAGCGGTAATAAAAAAATAACCCATGTTATATGTTATCAATAGGGGAACCCGGGGCTATTAAGACCGTGGGGGTAATTCGGACCCCCTCGGTTTCTAAAAATACGTAAGACTCTGATTGTCGTACATATTTGTGGAACCGTTATTCCCCCTAGAGCCGCCAGTGTATTTCCCATATAATTATCGTAGATTTCTATCATCCGAGTTCACATGCGTGTCATGGTTCAAGTATTTTTGTAACATTCTTCAGTTATAAAATTACGACAATTTGCCATAATTGGTCCGATCTTTCGTAGATTTCCCGCCTAATTCGATAGCATATAATTGCAAATTGTTTTCGTCTCCAAATTGTAAACAATAAAACCTGGTCGGACATTGATAGCTTTGTTCCCAACCGACGACACGCAGCAACACCAATCCATCCTCTGTCGCCAAGCCTTCCGTCATAAACATCCAATCAACCTGTTGCGTGAACAAGCACGACCGTACAAATTGGAAAATTGTGCACTTCCCCATTTATACATACCTACTTCAGAGGCGCGAGACCCCGCATGTGTTGTGAGATTGGTTTATCTCGTAAAACAACAAACGCGATCATGCGACCAACCGAGGGTTGCTTGCACCGATCAGTCGTCACTGTCACTGTAGGTACATACATAGCATCAGCGGATTTTCATCTGTTGTTTATGAGATCATTCACTTATGTGCCCAAATGTAGAGCTGAAACGCAATCTAATCTGGTCTAATGTACAGCAAATTACCCCCGCAAATCAACAAACACCAGCTCAGTTAGAATAATTCCCGCGGGTCATTCGTTCGGGGACCGTGTCAAGGGCCCTCTCCGAAAGTGGTCTGTTGTCAAGTTCAAACATTTCTACAATCGTCAATTTAACCAATCATATGATGATAACAAATTCGGATCATACGAGAGACTAACTATTTAAACTGCCTGATAAGATATCAGTTGTTAAAGAATCGCAGTGACTTCAAGGGATTATGAGAAACGAACCCGGAAAAAAAGTTTTCGAAGAAAGCGAATGGATTCGAACAATAACAATTATGTACTCGAAACCTCTGGTTGCTTGGACGAGATTGCAATACGTCCTATTTGCGTGACGGTTAGGGGGATACCTAGCTACTAAACATGGTTCAAGGTCAATTAGTTAATTCTCAATTATAGTGCAAATTTATATCAACCAATCCGAGAGGGGTCGGTCACTAGGTACACTGTATGGTATATCATTCCCTGAAAAGTGTCATTCTATCGGAGCTGGCGAATTTCTGATATTTCCGCAGCGCATCATGCGGACGTTAATTATTGTCGACTGTATGCCACTAGAGAACCCTCTGTGTAAATAAACACGTAATTGGTCAACAGGGTTTCGACGAGATAAAAACACGCAAACCTAGCCTACTGAGATGGGTGATTACAAATTACAAACCGGCGTGGCGTGGCGGTCTGGTCGAATCGAATGCACTAGAAAAGTGGTTTGTCACACGATAACCGGGTTTGCTAGGTTTGTTAGAAGTTAGAAGTAATAATATGGTGGAGCTTGTTGTTTCTATCAAATAAACAGAATATCTTTCTACACAGTTGATTAAAGCCCAAAAATATGAGGATGTCGTGTGGCGGTACATGATGTGATTAATTTTAGGGCGCATGACCGAAAAAGTGGTAGTTCGAAGTTTTTTTTTAATTTTTTTTGTGTGTGAAAATAAAAATAAAAATGATTGCATGAAATTGATTTTTTCGAGAGCCACATTCATGCCTTTAACCACCTTGATTTTCTCCTTTGGCTGGGTTTACTGTCAAAAACGCTAACCCGTATGGTCTATAGACACTTATAGTTATTATGAGTGTTTATACTATGATCGATGGCATTGTCAAGTAATACCGATAATGTCTAGTCATAGAGAATCAATAAAAATTGCATGGAAGATTTTTTATTTATTTATTAACAGATTAAGGCCGAAGTGGCCT
This sequence comes from Topomyia yanbarensis, assembly GCF_030247195.1. NCBI lineage: Eukaryota > Metazoa > Arthropoda > Insecta > Diptera > Culicidae > Topomyia > Topomyia yanbarensis. The sequence continues at coordinate 26,973,411 of NC_080670.1, read as the reverse complement.
GTGCCGTATACAAAAGATTCCTCCATTCCACTCGGTCCATGGCCGCGCGTCGCCAGCCACGCAGTCTGCAAAGGGTCCGCAAATCGTCTTCCACCTGGTCGATCCATCGTGCTCGCTGCGCGCCACGTCTTCTTGTACCGGTCGGATTGCAATTGAGAACCGTTTTCACCGGGCTATTGTCCGACATTCTGGCTACGTGCCCGGCACACCGTAGTCGTCCGATTTTCGCGGTATGACAGATGGGCGGCTCCCCCAACAGCTAATGCAACTCATGGTTCATTCGCCGTCTCCATGTGCCGTCTTCCATCTGCACTCCACCGTAGATGGCACGCAGCACTTTCCGTTCGAAGACACCAAGTGCGCGTTGGTCCTCCACGAGCATGGTCCAGGTCTCGTGCCCGTAAAGAACTACCGGTCTAATCAGCGTCTTGTCTACGAATCTCTCTGCTGGTATCATTGTCGGCGGTCACCAGTGAGCCCAAGTACACGAACTCTTCAACCACCTCGATTTCGTCGCCACCGATGCAAACTCGAAGCGGGCGGTTCTCATTCTCTTCTCGTGAACCTCTTCCTATCATGTACTTTGTCTTCGACGTGTTGATGGCAAGTCCGACGCGCTTGGCTTCTCTTTTCAGTCTGATGTAGGCTTCCTCCATCTTCTCAAAGTTTCGTGCAATAATATCAACGTCATCGGCGAAGCCAAGTAGCTGAACGGACTTTGTGAAAATCGTACCACTCGTGTCGATCCCTGCTCTTCTTATTACACCTTCCAGCGCGATGTTGAATAACAGACACGAGAGACCATCACCTTGCCGTAACCCTCTGCGTGATTCGAAGGGACTCGAGAGCGTCCCTGAGACACGTACTACGCACATCACCCGATCCATCGTCGCCTTCACTAATCGCGTCAGTTTGTCCGAGAATCCGTACTCGTGCATAATCTGCCATAGCTGATCTCGATCGATAGTGCCGTATGCGGCTTTGAAGTCGATGAACAAATGATGTGTGGGCACATTGTACTCGCGGCATTTCTCAGTACTTGACGAAGAGCGATCACCTGGTCCGTGGTAGATCGTTCGCTCATGAAACCCGCCTGGTACTGCCCCACGAATTCTCTTGCAATTGGTGATAGTCGACGGCATAGTATTTGGGAGAGTACCTTGTAGGCGGCGTTCAGCAGGGTGATTGCTCGGTAATTACAGCAATCCAGCTTGTCACCCTTTTTGTAGATAGGACACACGACACCTTCCATCCACTCCTCCGGTAAAATCTCCTCCTCCCAAATCTTGGTAATCACCCAGTGCAGCGCTTTAGCCAGTGGCTCGCCACCGTGTTTTAGTAGCTCGCTTGGTAATTGGTCAACCCCAGCGGCTTTATTATTTTTGAGCCGGCTAATCTCCTCCTGGATTTCTTGGAGATCCGGAGCCGGTAGTGTAATGTCTTCCGCGCGTGCTCCCAGGTGCGTTACCGTGCCATCCTCGTCGTCTGCTGCATCGCCGTTTAGGTGTTCTTCGTAGTGCTGCCGCCACCTCTGGATCACCTCACACTGGTCCGTGAGAAGATTCCCGTTTGTATCTCTGCACATGTCGGCCTGTGGTACGTGGCCCCTGCGCGAGCGGTTTAACTTCTCGTAGAATTTCCGTGTGTCTTTAGCGCGGTACAGCTGCTCCATCGCTTCGCGATCTCGGTCTTCCTGCTGGCGCTTTTTGGTCCGGAAAACCGAGTTCTGCCTGTTCCGTGCCTGTTTATATCGCGCCTCGTTCGCCCTCGTGCGGTGTTGCAGCATTCTCGCCCATGCTGCATTCTTCTCTTCGACTAACTGCTCGCATTCGCCGTCGTACCAGTCGCTTCTTCGGTCCGGGCCCACCGTACCTAGTGCAGTGGATGCGGTGCTACCTATGGCGGATCGGATATCTCTCCAGCCTTCTTCAAGGGCAACTGCGCCTAGCTGCTCTTCCGATGGTAGTGCCACTTCCAACTGCTACGCATATTCTTGAGCCACTCTGCCATCTTGTATCCGCTCGATGTTTAGCCGTGGCGTTTGGCTTCGACGAGAGCTATGCACTGTCTAAAGTTTTGAGCGCAAGCATACTGCAACCAGGTGGTGGTCCGAATCTATATTCGCACTGCAATAAGTGCGGACGTTTGTGATGTCCGAGAAGAATCTACTGTCGATTAGAACGTGGTCGATTTGATTTTTTGTTACTTGGTCCGGTGATCTCCAGGTGACTTTGTGGATATCTTTGCGAGGGAAGAAGATGCTTCGGATTACCATTCCACGGGAGGCTGCGAAGTTCACACATCGTTGGCCGTTGTCATTTGATACGGAATGCAGGCTGTTAGGCCCGATCACCGGTCTGTACATTGCCTCCCTTCCTACCTGTGCGTTCATGTCGCCGATGACAATTTTCACGTCTCGCAGAGGGCAACCGTCGTATGTCTGCTCCAGCTGCATGTAGAACGCTTCTTTCTCGTCGTCGGGTCTCCCTTCGTGTGGACAGTGCACATTGATGATGCTGTAGTTGAAGAAACGGCCTTTGATCTTCAACTTGCACATCCTTGCGTTGATCGGCTGTCACCCGATCACACGTTGGCGCATCTTGCCCAGCACTATGAAGCTGGTTCCCAGCTCGTTGGTTGTACCACAGCTCTGGTAGAAGGTAGCCGCTCGATGCCCGCTTTTCCACACCTTCTGTCCCGTCCAGCAAAGTTCCTGCAGCGCCACGATATCGAAGTTGCGGGGGTGTAGCTCGTCGTAGATTATCCTGTCACATCCTGCGAAGCCGAGCGATCTGCAGTTCCATGTTCCGAGTTTCCAATCGTGATCCTTTATTCGTCGCCTGGGTCGTTGCCGATTGTTCTGGTTGGTATTCTCTTCTGTATTGTTCGTTATGTGGGTTTTTTAAGGGGCGGCTTATAGGGCCTACGCCAACCACCTGTCTCGCCGGTGGGCCATCGTGCCAGGATTGCTTAAGGTCCCACCTGGACACCAGGACAGGTTTACACCTTCCGAAGAAGGGTAACCCCCCCCCCCTTCCCTGTCAGCATACGACCAAAGTTCCCACCGGGGTTGGTTACCCGATCTTCACTAAGGTTACTCGTATCCCAGTCGACGCCACGAGGAGGCCAGGGCTAGGAGTTACTGGGCAGGAAGCTAAGGACCGCAAGTGGGGTCTATTTTATGCCTTCAGGTACAAGAGGCTTACGCACTGCCCAGTCATTGCCGACCTAGATGGAAGATTTAGGGGTTGGAATTAGATATTGTTAGATTTGAAATATTGAACTCTACCAAAGTGTGCAATAGAAGAAGCATTTTATTCTTCATTTAATACCGCAATCCATAATAGCTAAGGACGGGTAAAAAGTTCAATCCTGTAAATTTCAAATCCTATAATGTTCATGGAAAGTCCGAGTATGAAATTTTTGAGCATGAGTATGAGCATGATGACCATACAATTCATTCGCGATTGGCCAGAGCAAGCGAAATTGCACAGAGTGTCAACGAATGGGTCCTATACTTTGAAATAACGGCGCCGGCCACGTCCTCACAGTCATCGGGGAACGGAAGGATAGATACTGTGTATACCTCTACATCTCCATGGGAAGGAGTTTTTGTTACAAGGATCGGGAATAGGATACATAAATCTGGATTCACCATGATGAGTGATACGATATATGCAACTCTCAGTAGTGCAATCATGTGTTTATTGCTCTGGGCAGCTGGCTGCCGAAAATTTACGATATCGGTTTGTAAAAAAAAGTCGGCAGCTGTGAGCGTTGCTTATGTTTAATTAAATAAAAACGATAGGTCTTTCCAGGGATGCCAAAGGTACCGGTAAACTACATTTTTCAGTATATTTACATTTGCACAAGCCGTACGGCATTCCAAAAACAATACTATATAATGATTACTTTTAGTGTCGCAAGACAATTGTAGATTGTAGTTAAAGGTTACGTAATAGACGCATTATTTATCGTGCATAAATTTTGGTATTTTTATTCATGAATTCTTTCTCCGCGGAAGATTGATTCTTTTGCTATAATTATTCGCTCGCGTTGTTATGCTGTCTAGGGCACATTTTAAACGGTATAAAACAAACCCCACCGAAATACATGAATCTGCTAACTTTGTACGTTGTTTATACAACCGATGACATGTGCGCGGCTTTTTAAGCTAAGTACTAGAATAAGACTGAAAATAATAAGAACGAAAAGAAACTAACTTGTCATCTTTTGCGTCAATAATCAAGCTACAATATTTTTATACTCATGAAGAAATCTAGAGAAAATCTTCAATAGTACGTAAGTAACATTGAGAGCCTCTCTTTGTTTACTTTCTCTTTTGTTTATTGCGACGTCATTACAACACTTTGTACAAATTCTCCAGTACATATCGAAAGCCGATGGTTTTTACTAGAATATTATGCAAAGAGTAGAGTAGTAAATATTGAAATGGCCGTGTAATGAACTGAAGAGAAGGACTCCAAAGAGAATCTCTCATTGTTACTTACGTCCTATTGAAAATTTTCTCTAGAAATATAATTGAGGTGACAGTAATATCACAGACTAACAGACATAACACTCGAAAACAATGCTTCGCCCGCTTTAACGATCATTTTAAATATATTTGTAGTTGGGACTGTGGCCGAATTTGACATTATGGCGCCTCTGACATATGAACAAACATATGGGGGATAGACCACTATTGAAAAATTTGTCCCTAACCTGAGGGGTAACCCACCAGCAAATGAGTGTTTGGGACCGTGAATAAAAGGTGGAGCTAGTCTTCTGGGAAAATTGTCGGATCGACATTTTTAAGGGAGTTTCCTCATAGTGTTATGTCTGTTAGTCTGTGGTAATAGTGCATTTACTACTCCAAAGCACATGTAGGTACTTAATACAACAAAAATAAAATAATATAATTTATTGGCAATTTCATGGACTGAAAGTAAACCAATTAATATGACAATAAAACATTTAGTCTTCGTGCTGATATGGCTACCGAAAAATTGCGTTTGAATTCTTCTTTCATAATTCATTACAACAAAAAAAAAACAATTATGTGCCAAAACCAAGCATATCCAAATGTGAAATTGTTTCATTAGGTTATTTCACACCTATTTGCAGAGATTCGTAATCGTTAAGTAGACAATGTGAGGTTGAAAAGTTAGCAGATTGTTCGGTTTTGGTGTGTTGCCATACAATGCCGGGGCATACGTTGCCAGAAATGCTGTTTTTTCCGGGTAGTTCTCATTCTAGACTAGTAGTATTAACAGGCCATTATGGTTTACGCAAGTTCAAAGCTCGAGATAGACGTCTGTTCTCCTAGACTAAAACTACTGTGACTTTTCATCGAATGAGAATTTTGAAGACAGATTTTCTACATACGTATGCGCGATTAAATAATAAAAATTAGAGTATGTTGGATTTATCGTGAAAATGTGTATTTGAAACGCAGAAAAAGTTTCGTCGTTGCTGCTAACAGAACAAAATAGCAGTCCCGAAGCTTACCACATCACAATATGGACATGTTCAGGAGTATTATTGCTAAATACCTTTGTATTATACACCTATCTTCTAGTTCCCCTATTTGCAAAGTAAGTATTGGCACCCTCTACTCGGTGATATGTAGATGAAAAGTTACTTCCATAAAAAACTGCCGGTCAGTAGGACGTGGATTGAATACACATACAAGTAAAGTAACGTAAGTGTAATAACTAAAATAAGTAAAGTAAACAATACATACAAAATGAAATTAGTAGTGTTAGTAAAGTAATTTAAGTAAAATAATTAGCAAGTAAATAAACTAATGTACATATTTTGTCGATTATTATTATTTCATCACATTAGAAAATAAAATTTGCATTCCATTCAACAGCAACCGTGCACTTCCATCCTAAACAGTTCTAACCCGACCATCACAGATAATCGTGCCAATCAATCTAAATACTAGCTATCTAGATAGTACAGAACCTAAACAAGCATACAGCGAGTCTGTCACTCAACTAGAGTAAGTATAAGTACCTACACCAAACGATGTAATGCCTCTCCGTACCGGTTGACCGGGGCGCGCGCGGTGACCGAGGATGACGCTGTCTGCCTGCCTGCGCGATGCGAGTATATTAGAAACCAATTCATCGCGAATGCTAGTATAAATGCAGCGCGCAACCGTCACTTTCGAATAGTCAATCGGCAGTCGTAGAACGGTGTGTACACAGTACAACGTGTGTCCCGCGCCTACTTAGAACAGTCCAGTGCAGTTGTGCCAACATTCCAGCCAGCCGAAAAAGAGAACGGTCCGTTTAACGGATTGTAACTAGTTCGGGATTGTAACCCAACCCGATCGAGGATTCTGCTGTCCAGCCTGAATCGATCAGTCATCAGTTTAGAGTGCGAGTGTTCTTCCTACAAGTACAAAGTGAGTGATTTTAGATTTTCCCTTTTTCCCGAAAGTAGTTTTCTCGCCCACGCTATATTTGCCTGCCGTGTTTGTATACTATAAATAACGATCGAAGAAAGCCAGTGATACGGAAAACCGATCGTCGTTGTCATTTGGCGGTGCCAACAAGCGTGCAAACAAAAACACGATGAAATTCGAATATAGAAGGTACCTAACAAGTCATACTGTGTAACTAAATGAGACAGGGTTGCTGCTACCTGCACATCAATTCTTGGCTTGGCGCTCGGCTGTCTCGGGTCCGATAGTTCGAGTGATCGCGGGTTTGTTCGGAATGGGCTGATGATGCAGGGAGTCTTTGTTTCCGTTGGACAAAACATTCGATGGTGTGTAACTTTGCGTTCGTTCAATTGAACAAATATTTGATCGTTGCGATAGTTGGCTTATGCAGTTCCCGATAATGGTTATCAATATTTGTGTTTATTGGTGTTTGATATTGGCAGGGGCTTTGTTTAGTTTTGTATTAGTGGACATTCTTTATCGCACCCATCATAGCTCAAGTTGCTGAAGTGGTTCGAATTTAGTTTGACATTTCATTTCTAGTGCTATTGTAAGATTGCATACTGCTTCGGTTGAAGTTCGCGGGAATTTAGAACTAAAAATCTGAACAATGTCAATTAAATTTTTTGTGGTTAGGTTAAATATACAGAGAAAAAAGTTTTTTAAAAAGTAATTGTCTTGTTGCCTTCATTTTATATTGTATCTATTGTCATTTTAGTTTTTATCTGTTCAGTTAATTCAGCGAAGACAAAATTTAATAACACGGTTCAAGCCGTTGCCAGATAAAATTTTCGACCAAGCGGTTTTTCAAAATCCAAATTCAATATAGGTTTTAACAGAATTCTGATAAAGTTAGTCTGAAAATATATAGTAATAGTAACTATATTTCCTCGTGAGGTACAAATCATCTTCACGGTTCGGTTAGCTACTGTGTGTATTAACCATCCCAACTACCTCTGGTTGACAGCGCTATACAAAAAAAAAAAGATTTTTCCATGTATTTGTTCATGCGAATAACTTAGTCCAGGGTTTGGGTAGGTGTTCGCTCGATTGAATTCTGATGACTCATTTCGTATACAGGGCAAACTGGGTTCCGAAGCCATCGTTCCATCAACCAGTCTCGCCCTAATATAATGTTTGCATCAAATGGATACCTCTCGATTCGTTACAGAAGGTATAAAATCGATGCATATTTAGTGTATTTATTAGATTTTTGTATATAAATATGTTATACAGCGCAAATTCGTTAGTTGGGTCACGACTGCGCTCCAACTAGCGAATCGTATCCGTTAATTGGGGCAACTGACAGCTGACAAAAATTACCCAAGGGAAACGCTGATTTTTTGTTTTCTTTCATAAAAAACAGACAGAAATATTTTAAAATTCACAAAAGTTGGCTGTTTCCTTCCAGTTTAAAGTTGTTTTTTGTGACAAAGTATGTCATTAGTGTTCTTTTTGCTATCAATTATTTTTTGATAAATTCCTTCGCATAAAACAGGAAATGGATACACCGTCGGGAAAAAGCCGATAAAGCACAAACATACTACGTTGCCACTAGCTAAAAAAGATTGTATAATGTGATTGAATACAGAGATGACCTTCAAAAGTTACTAAACTCACGTCTCTGCGACACAAACTAATTGATGCTGAATAGAAGAAGCGAAATATTTAACACATTTATTTCACTAAAATCATTCCGAAATATGTCATTCAAAAAATAAAATTCCATTGAATTTAAAAGTATGATTTTTTCTGGATCGCCACAGAAATCAACCAATGAACCCCTTGAAATCAATGACATTCAAACGTCAATCAGTTTTTGACTTTCAGTTTTGACATAAGAGTGTCTTTTAGTTGGGGCATGCCCCAACTAGCGAACACCCAACTAACGAACAGCCCAACTAGCGAACACCCAACTAACGAATTTGCGCTGTATTGGGTGGATCTTACAAGATTGATTATCAGTTTTATTATTGCTTTTATCTACAGATACTTTATACACAGACATGTGGAGATAAAAACAGTAAAGCTAACATCCATGAATGTAAACTGGCATCACGGCAGATCCCATAAGCTTTGCATGGGCTTCCTCCCATGCTTCCCCTCACAATACCCTCATGCTCGTTTGGCTGCACCTTTTGACAGCTTGTTTGTCCGCACTTTTTGACACTTCGCTAGTCTGTGTGTAAAGTGTCTGTACTTTGATCTTGTCTTCCTTTTTACGAGTGCTCTCTACGGTTATACAATGATTTGGTTTCCTCAAACATTTGGCTCAGAGCTAGAACAATGTTTTGCCGTGTTAAGCAGAGAAGAATTTTCCCGCGCATTTTCGCAATATCCTACTACCTGAAACGATAATGAAATGTTTTCATTGCACATCAATATTCTATTCTGATAATCAATTGAGGCTGTCTTCCAATTTTGAGCTGAAATGCTAATGATGTGACCATCAAGAAAACGTCGAACAACCACAATTGAACCCCATTCGACACCCGTTTGGCCTTACCAAGCCGTAACGCGTGTGGCGTCGTGAAAACTGTCGAATAGAAGTTGAGAACAACTTAAAATGTAGCTCCGAATGTATATTCAAAACAACATGTCTTGGATCCGCCATCGAGCCTAGTTTGAGTATTGTGCACTTTATAGCATATACTTAGGTAAAGCCATTTCAGAACTGGTTCAGAATTCTGAATGGAGTCAGTATGGATTCCAGCTCAAATGCAACACGGGGAAGGGAATGTTAGTTAAAAACCTGTATGTTGAAAATGTCTTCTCGGTAACAGATATTGTCCCAGTTTGTTGAGCTGAGCCAATTGCAACACAAGACTCGGCTCTCTCCAGGTCTCGGAAAAGATACTCAAAGTTTGAGGGTTTCTATCCATTTCGTAAGAAACGTAAAAATTCACCCCCTTCTCCCCGACGCGTCACAGAGCTCTCAACACAAAAAAAAATCGACAGGAAATAATTCTACAATAATTGTCTCTCAAGGGATAATTGATGTTTTTATTATGTTTAAACAAATGTGTGTTATTTTAAAATAACTGGTATTTTTTAGAAGCAGCGGAATGTTTGTTTTGACAGTTTGGAGAGATCGGCGGTAAATTTTCCGTGATTAAAATCTGTGATCAACTTCCCGAGGTGTGCAATAGGGCATTGCAAAGAACACTTACTTTTGAATTTTCAATGTTCCCGCTTTATATTGAGTTCAACAAGATGACGACACGAATGAACTTATGATGAATGAAGTTCATGTTTGACAATTCTCAGTGGTTTGTTTACTTTGTCACTTGCGTGAGTGCGAGTGCAATGGGTGCTCATCTGTTGCATTCGAACTCACGTAGCTACTATGTAAACAAACCACCGAGAATTGTCAAACGAAGTTCATCCGGCTCATTTTGTGCGGTTATGTCGGTTGGTGTAAAACCTAATTGTGACAAATGTCAAAGTAAGCTCAGAAACCAAATTTCACATCATTTGGACAATTTTTGACCCCCGCCCACTTGCAGTGCGATGGCAGTTTTTACCATTGTCACTAAATAAAGGAAAATACATTCTATTCAATAACTTTTGGAGCAAACTGAACCTTTACGACCTTAGTCGGAATACGAGAAGTTGGAGTTCTAGGGCTTTTTGTCACACATATCAAATTTTATCATTTTCTGATGCACTTCATTTGACAGTTCTCATATTCGTTTGGAACGACATTGACAGTTGGACTGGAATTGCATACAAGGAACTTGTCGTATCTTTGTTGTTTCCTTTAGTTTTACGTCCGAAAATTATTTTATTACCGAGTTTGGATGGGTGAACAAATCCAACTAAACGTAGATCGAACGTTATCTCCTAATCAATTAGCATCGACAACGTTGTGCCGTTCATCTTTATGACAGTGGTGTAATAAAAAGGGTGACCGGGAAACATATTTTGTGGTTCACCTTGGCATCTATTTGGACGATCAACACATGTATGTCTGTAAATATTATACGAAATAAATAAGAAGAAAAACACTGGCATCCAATGTAAATGTTCAAGCTCTAGCTTAATAATTTCATTGTCGTCGGTAGTAAAAACTTTACATGCACGAATAAAAAACCTATTTGATGATATGATTTTATACTTCTGCCAAAATCTCTTACTTCAGAAAAAAATTGGTTCTTTTCGTTTCTCTACACTCGATAACACAAGATAAGAGTGAAATAGTTATGACCATAATCACAATACTTTTTCCATATACATCCAAAGAAAACATGTTATGTGACGTCATGCTCGATTGGCTCCGGCATTTTACATGTTCAATTGGCTCTGCTCAGTGTCTCCGCCTAACTATGAATATAGTAACTATACTGAATTCTTGTTCTGATTTATAAACTTTGTGGGGGTAAGTCAAACAACAAGTCAAAATGAGTGAACTATTTCCAGATGTCAGATTAACAAGAAAGCCCAGTACAGTTCAGCCGGAAATGAGCTGGAATTCTGGCTGGTTCCAGTTCGCATTCCGGCTCCAGTGACACAACCGATTCTAACTAGAATCGGTTGTGTCACTGGAACCGGAATACGAAGTTCGTTTACGGCTGAGCTTAACTGGGAGACAGTGTAAACGACAGACACTTTATACACAGACTTGCGGAGACAAAAACAGTAAAACTAGCAACCATGAATGTAAACCGGCATCACGGAAGATCCCATTGAGATATATGACGTTTAAAATACGCACACTGAGATCTCGCAATTTTATACTACCGCCCTCCCCTTAAGCCCACAAGCGGTTTGTTTTCCTCCCAATTCGCAGTGCAAATGATTTGTTTTCCTCCCAATTTAAACGTCAAAACGGCACAATACCAACGCAGCTGGACCCAGTTAAGCTCAGCCGGAAATGAACTGGAATTCCGGCTGGTTCCAGTTCGCATTCCGGCTCCAGTGACACAACCGATTCTAGTTAGAATCGGTTGTGTCACTGGAGCCGGAATACGAACTGGAACCAGCCAGAATTCCAGTTCAGTTCCGGCTGAACTTTACTGGGGAGAAGTCTATAACGCAGTTAAGCTCAGCCGGAAACGAACTGGAATTCTGGCTGGTTCCAGTTCGTATTCCGGCTCCAGTGACACAACCGATTCTAGTTAGAATCGGTTGTGTCACTGGAGCCGGAATGCGAAGTAGAACCAGCCAGAATTCCAGTTCATTTCCGGGTGAACTTTACTGGGAAGCTTTGCATGGGCTTCCTCCTCTACTTCCCCTCACAAAATCCTGCCCGGTCAGCGTGGCAAGCAGAAAGTTAGCAAAAGTTGAGCAAAGCGAAATTGATGCTGGCAGAGTTTCTGCGAGCATTTTGCGCGATTTGTGCGAGAATTCTGGCAACGAATTCGCTCAAATGCAACAACCGTTTCTGGCAGAAGCGGTTAAACCAACCGATGCTGCCCACTTTTATCTAGAATCTAGCCATTAATGTACGGCCAAGATCTCTGCAGGCTTCCTGCCACATCTTTGTCAGATGTTTTTCTCGATTCGTGCTAAATTCTACCAGGTAGGAATTGCCAGGATTTTTGCACAGTTTATGTCCGAGTTATGCCAGGGTTTAGCTCGCTTCCTGTCAAAATTTGCCAAAAAACGCGAGCGAAACCGAGTTCGCCCTAGCTCAACTAACCCGACAGGATACGCGCAGAAATCTGACAGGGCTGCCAAACCAAGACTTACAGAAATCTAGCAGAGCGGTCTCTGCCAGAAAATTTGCTCACTGGGTGTGCTCGTTTAGCTGCACTTTTTGACAGTCCGTTGGCTGCAATTTTTGACACTTCGCTAGTTTGTGCATAAAGTGTCTGTAGTGTAAACAACAATGTGGTACAAAATTGTGAATTGAGTATTGTTCTTGTATGTAAAGTGGATAAAAGACTAAATCCATATTAACTTTTTAAAAGGGCTAATAAGATTTGTAAACAAACTTTTGCTGATTTCTCTTAAGTTGTTATAATTTCAATACAGAAAACATCTGAAATTGCTTCTACGAAGGGTAAAGATGTAGAGTGACGTGCATTTTTCATGAAATTTCACTCGGTAGCGGGATAATGAGCGAACCAAGTTTGTTTACAAAAATCTCTTTAGCCCGTTCGAAGAATTAATCTTGAAATAACGCAAGTGGATTAGTTTCACGAGACGAGCATTTCAACTGAAAAAATTTCAATTTAAAAAATTGCGAAAATTATTGCAAACTTTATCGCTTGTTTTCTGAATTTCATAGAAACACAAATTGTACAGACCATTCAAGCACAGTGCAGCAGGTCTCCTTCAAGCTGTAGCAAACATCGTGGAGTAAGCCAGATCGATTATCATTTAGAAGACAATTCCATACCGTACTGTGAAATCGAAGTCTCCTCGGTGCCGGGAGGAGCTCCGCTATAACATGAAGTTGTCGGTATCCAATCAGTCCTGCACTAGGTTGAATATCTGGTTGAAATGTTCGGACACTTAAGATTTTTGGTGTTCCTGGAAGCGCTATAAACTCCCTGTTTAATCTCAAATTTCAAAAATCAGATGCTGTTTGCTTCAGCTTTCTGTCATCGCTTTCTTGAACTGTTATAATTGGTTGCACCTCAAAAGAAAATTTTGCATTATTACCATGAATCTCATCTGTCTGTAAGTTTTGGGTGCAGTAACGGATGTCCTTACAAGGGGCGTCAGAGTCACATTTGCATTTCGTTGAATGCATGGTGCCCGATACAAATAGCGGAACAGACAGATGAAGCTTGTCGAACAAGACGATATTAGGCAAAGCGGTCTACGATTACCATTTTAAAATCTTCGCTCACTAGAGCAAGGGATTTTTTAAACAGCCAACTCGAATCAATGAATACACCGTCGATTCCAACTTTGTGAGCGGGCATGTAGACGATGTAGTCCTTCATTGAAACTTGTCCCCAGTAACATCATTTGCTTGCTTTAGACAGAATATTACAATTCTGAACTTATTTCTGTGTCAGTTCTTTCAAAATGTTTAGAATACTTAGCGGATTATCTTTGATCCGGAAGAAGATCAGATATGACTCGACTGAGTTCAATGTATGTGATTTTGAGCAGAAAGTCGTAGTGTTTGATGACGCATCTTGTTCTACGTCCGTTTTACCATCAGCTGTTTTTTATGCACGGACCAGCGCCATGTGAAAACTTAAAGCAGGAATAAACAGAATTACAGGATATATTGAAAACAAATCAGTCGGTTTTTTTTTACAAGTTTTCAATCGTCGGAAATAAATTTAACGGTTGATGAAGGAACAAATATTCAAAAAAAGAATTCAGATTGTCTGTCTGTAAAGATAGAGGCCGGTTGCATTCTCTCAAAAATCGTATTTACAATTGTTTAAAATCGTCTTACGCTGGAATACGGCGCTACTTTAGTGCTGTCACTAAGTAAGTGTCCTCAATGGAGAAAAAATTGTCTTCACATAAATTTTTCACCACGAAGGAGAAATATAGATGACGCAATAAAAAGGCATTTTCATGGTACAGCTGAAAAAGCAGCTGTATATTTCGACAAAAGCGACTGTAAAAGAGCATTTCAATTATCCTAATTGCTTAGTAGGTAGCATTTTCCAGGCTTATTAGTTACGTGAGTGGAACAAATCTAGTGATTTACGCTCCCTTGACAGCAGTGTTCCCTTCGAGCCATTAGACTAGAACCTAACACATTCGTCTATCAAAAAGCAAAGCGTTCTTACAGCGTAGATGGCGACGACAGAAATGGCTATTGTCAGAATAAGGGCTATTAACGCATTACGAACAATACGGAAGGATTTTAATGGTCATGGTCTCAGGTTGCAACAAGGTCAAGTTCGTTCTACAGAACATGCGTCTTCGTGAGAACTGCTTTGCCGGTGGCACGTGCAAAATGAATGTTGATGAGTAATTACCAGCAAGTTACTAATTGCCCACTATGACGAGATATGTCCCCATCATCTTAGCGTTTATAGTTCCCCAAGATACACGTTGAACAAGATTTACTACAGACTCGGGATGCTCAACCATAATTGATTTGATCATCTGATTTCGTGGCAACAAATCTGAACTGAATATCTTCCATTGTTATCGTATTAGATTGCCTTTTGCCAGTGATTAGATAAATGCATAGAGCGTTTATTTAATGTGCGCATTAGAACAGAATGGTGGATAGGTTATTAACACTTGCTCAGCTTAGTTTAATGGAACATTGTATGATGACGACATCAAAGAATTAAATAACAGTTCAGCGAGCTTGTTTACAAGGTGTTAGCACAGGGAACAGACGTCCATCTTCAGCATTCTCCAACGGTTTCGAAGGTAGTTGGAATATCCAAACCAGGTGCGCTAATGTCGTCATGTTTTTTTGTGGCTGAGTTCGACAGAATTGACAGCGGTTGTTCCCAGTCAAACTAGTCCGGAACCGGTTCGGATTTCCAGCATGAATTCCAGCTCAAATGCATCAACAGATAGAGTCGGAATCGGTTGTATTCTTTGAGCAAGATTTCATACTGAATCCATTCAGGATTTCGAACCGGTTCCGCAATGGATTTGACGGATAGTTGGGATAGGTTGGTGTGGCGGCGCTAGTGTTTATCGTATATTAATTCAAATGTTTACACACGTTTTTTAAATATTTTTGCTCGATCATGGATGTCTGTTCTCTGTGGTGTTAGCATTTAAAAGGGATGTGAACCGAGTTTCTCGGTCGAATCGAACAATTAAGTACGACAAGTTTAGTTTCCAATTTAATCTCAGACCAGCTGAGTAACCAAATACGCCATTTCCCGGTTAGCATTGACAACAGCACATCTTACCATATACCCATTCAGCGTCGAGCTCCCCTATTCACATATGACACCCCAGGAGATTGATAGGTCGGCCATTGAGGTAGTTATGTGCGAGACAATAAATAACAGGTAGATTCGCAGCAGGTTGCGGCGCAACAGATGTCTTACCGGCGAATGAATAGGCAACGGCACGCAGTAGTCAGCTAGTACCTAGATGCACTACATTTGCATCGTCACTGTTTATCATTGCAGTATACGTGGGAACAATGCGAACGATTTGATCGGGGAACGCTGCTGCATTCGCTATGGGGCTAAAGTATAGAAATGCAAATGTAAGCAGGAGCCACCAAGCTAAATGATTTAATTGAACAATATTTATGGTCGTAGCGGAAAACAACTCATTTGTTCGGTGCAACGCCGGCGAAATAAATATCGAAACTGTCAAATGGGTTAAGGATTTATGCGAACGGAAACTTTCCAGCGGCCATGTAACTAGTAGATTTGAAGATGTTAAGTACAAACGGTCCAAAAATGCAAACTTAACATATGATCGCATAAAACGACTGCTAACGGTTGTTTGTCATCCTAATTGAATGCTTTACGGTGACATCATAAATTAATTCGAGTGTTCGTTTTTGGCAGTTTTACTGTTTACATAAACTTAGAAAAAATCTTTGCGATTTGCTTCGTGCGAATCTAGTCGTCCACAAAAAAATTATAAGTCCATGTTAACTGCTGATTTCGTTTTTAGAATAGAGTCGCTCTAGGTTCGCTCTGAGCTGTCACTTTTGTATGGATTTTGTAAATATTAGAGCGAACCTAGGGCGACTCTGATCTAAAACCGAAATCAGCACATGTTAACAGTACTAGTAAACTGTCAAAAAAGTTAGATTAACTGTGTTAGGTTAGTGAAAAACGTAATTTCGTCGTATTTTTCTTATTTCCCTCTTAGAGAGAAAAAATGGAGTTAATAATTGTTTAACCGCATTCCGCATTATGCATACACCACTCAAAACGCACGTAGCCACAAAACGATTCTGCGTAGTACATTTGTAAAGAATTAACGATGCTAATTGTTCCGGCATCACTAAATAGAACTGAAGAAAGCTCACAACTCAGTTGGGAAGAATATCAGCTCAAGTTGAATCCTGAAATCGAAATGATTTAAATATTTGCATATCGACGCAGCTAAATCCGCGCTATACATAGCTAATATTTGGCTTTGTTTAAGAATTAGCCGAATTAGCTTACCTGTGGTGACTTCCATACGCAACTGATAACACCAACCAACTAGTCTTGTCCAGTTACCATAAACAATTCGGAGCACGCTTCGCACGGCTGTTTGTAACTCGTACAGAACTCGTCCGCCGGAGAGACAAGGTGGAAAGGGTCAAAATTTAGCACCTTGTCACCGTGGTGAACATGAGCACAAGCGGATATAAGATTACCGTCCTCGAGTGGTCTTCTTCAGTTTGAAGTTGGACGTTGTGTTTGAAGCTTGTAACATATTGATTAAAGGAAACAGAAATTGACGGTTGAAGAAGTAAAAAAGGCTTACTCGAACAGAGAAGAAATAAGTGCAGCAATATGGTGAATCATTTTATGTGAGTGTTAAAAATGTGATGATAATGAGATCAGTGAGAAATCATGGGCTACTGTGTCCCACATCAAATTGCTTCACGGAAAAACGCTGCAGAAAATTATCTAGTGGACCGATCCTTTTCAAACTTTCAGACAATAGAATATAATCCAGTAGTAAGCTTCTGG
Organism: Topomyia yanbarensis; assembly: GCF_030247195.1. Classification (NCBI taxonomy): domain Eukaryota; kingdom Metazoa; phylum Arthropoda; class Insecta; order Diptera; family Culicidae; genus Topomyia; species Topomyia yanbarensis. The sequence goes on along the minus strand of NC_080670.1, from coordinate 26,956,413 downwards.
CACATTTATTTCATTTAACTTCAACACCATAACCGTATGCTGGCACCTTACGCTTAACTCCACTCATTAGGTTCTGTATAACATCTGGCTGCAGATCCTTCACTGAAACCCACTTTTTCTACACGTCTTCCTCAGATTTGACCTCCTTGAGATGCTTCCCTAATGCCTGATTCATAATTGCCCAGTAATTAGCTATGGGCCTTAGTTCCGGTGCATGGGGAGGGGGGGGGATGCTTGTTTACGACCTTGGGTACGAAAGTGACCCCGTTGACTTCGTACAACTTCAGGACACATTTCAATAGTTTTGTGCCACTAGATCTGGCCAGAAGATCGTTGGGCCCTCGTGTTGCTTTAACAGAGGAATCAGATGCTTCTGTAGACACTTTTTGATGTAGATCTCCCCGTTGACAGTCCCGGTAGTCACGAACGGCGCACTCCGTTTGCCACATGAGCTGATCGCTTGCCAAATCATGTATTTATTTGTCAAACTTTGCTTCCGTACTTCCTCCGGAACATCAAACCTGTGCTGGGTGGTGAAGAACAGTAGCCCCGGAAGATGCCGGAAATCCGCCTTGACCTAAGTATCATTATCCTTGATTAGACAGTGAGGCTTCGTCGGCATCTGGGGGTGTGCAGTTTCCCCCCGCATTTTGCCGTTCGTCACGACTTGGAGCCTTCTACACTTTGTATCTATGCAGTCCCAGTCCCAGTCCGGTCCTTGGCTGTCTGAACGATAGACTTGGACAGGTTCAACTTTTTGGCCACATCCCTGACCGAAGCATTGGAATACCGCTAAAACGCTTTCACTACACGATTGTGATTCTGATCACTACTAGAACATCGATTCTCCTTCCGTTCGATGCTCAGTGTTTGGTAGTAACATTTAATCTTGCGACTCACCGTTGACTGCACGATTCCGGGTTGTTTTCCGATGGCCCTATGAGAGAGATGAGAATTTTCCAGGTGCTTGCGCAAAATCAACGTTGGTTTTCGGGTGACGCCATGTTTTCCAATTTTCAAAAAACTGACAGCGATAAAAATACAGTGTAAACAATACACTCTCACCTACTTTTATCCAAATTTTCATGAGAAAATACCCAATGGGTTATTTTCTACAGCATTTTTTCCGTGATGCAATGTGATGTGGGGACCCCTTTATCTTCCGTTCACTCAAGATTAAATGTCGCTTAACCCTTAAATGCGCAATGTTGTTTTAAAACAACATTGCGAAAACCATCTCAAAATTATCATAGTAACGTATTAAAGCTGTGAGACAATTTTCACGAAATTTTAAAAAAATTGGTTTGCGCCTTTAAGGGTTAAAACTATTTCTCAAATAACCGATTATATTTTGGTTCGGCTGTTTTTTTGAAGGTATTTTAAACCCTATCCTGTCCACGACATTGTTTTCGGAGCAAATAAAAAAGATGGATGGGTAATGTCAGAGACATAACCACAATGAAGTAGAATGATGGTTTGGGATGACTTTTTTCAAATTTGAAAAAATATCATCGCGATTAGTGTTCTGGAATACGTATGCACTTTAAAACTATGAACTTTTTCTCCAGGACGATATTTGCTAGGACCTACATTAATAGTACCTATTATTATATTAACAATAAAAAATGGCGAACCAAGCAGAAGTTCATCCTATTTTTTTTAATTCTAAAATCAAGTATAACACCATGCTCTCCACTCTTGCAACACTTAAGACTTAACGTGGCTATGAATTTTAATCTGAAAAGAACACCCGCTGCAGCAGTTCTATTTTTAGAAATTTTCAGTTTTATGTTATATAACTGTCAAAATTATATATCTAAAACTGAACCGCTTCAGAACTTGCCCGTATGTCGTTAATTGTCTCGAAGTTGTTTTCCCAATCCACCGAACTTGCGTGTATGTGCTGAATAGTCTTTGTTTTTTGGAAAAACAGTTCTAAACGTGTTTCAGACGAGGCAACAAAGGGAATATCAGCGCATATCAGTTTAAAGGTTCGAATCCAAACTGTTCGAAATAATAATAAATCAAAACGCTCTGACTGTTTCCATTGTAATTCCACTTTAAAACTACTATATTATACACTACGCTGCTGATATACCCTAAGAAATTTGATGGATATAAAATATGAGCTTCGCAACTTTTTGAAACAAACTGAAACTGCTCTAACATAACTCAATCTCATCGTCCACCAAAATCTCCAACTAAAATCCGCCTTTCAGTAGGCGCAAATCCAGTTGGCTGATGCCTTAGAGATATAACACGCATCACGTATATTTTAAATATGAAACGTGAAGGCTCATTACCCTATGTACCTATAAACGATAATCTGTAATATGATCAATTTTAAATAAGTTATATATAAATCCCCACCCTAGACTCATGAAGACATGTCATGCAATACGTGATTTTTTTTAAATTAGTGATGCTCACAAACGAAACCTTACATCTTTACCACCTTACCAAATCTTTACATTTTTGAATACCTGTTATCAAAATAAATATTCGGAGGCACTATTGGAAAATCCCCGTATTGATCGACTCACAAGATAAGATTGGAATTGTAATCGAATTTCCATCATGAGATGGACGCTATGTTATTTTTTTAGAATATTTATTTACCGTCAAATCAAATCAAAATTCTTTATGCGAATACAATGTTCGCCCTGAAAGGGACAGGTTCGGGTTTTTTCTCGGCATCGTTTCACCTGCCATCAAAGAAAAACTCAATTATTTTCGGTCTGCTGTGGCAGCAGAATGGTATGGGTGTTAGGCAACACACCATCCTGGGAAATGCTCACGCCGAAAAACAATTTTTTTAGCTCTTCATCACTTCGAATGGCCAGCTGCAGTTAACGGGGGATAATCCTGGTCCTACCAGCTCCAATATTTCGGCGGCGGCGAAATATTTCATTACAGCCTCAAACTAGAGGGATGCCCCGGCGTAGAAGCTCTTTCTCAGCAGACGGTGGATGCGGCCGACAGGAAACTGGAGACCGGGACGAAAGGAGCGGAATTTTCCCTTTACTTTTCCACCTGTACCGCATGCACGAATGTAACACACGAATGATGCCGCACTCGCTTACGACCACCGGTTTTGTATTTGTTTTAGTTTGTGTTCGAAGCAAAATGGACTGGCAATCGAATGCAATCAGTTTACTTCCATCGTCAAACAGGAGGAGCTTTGAAAAAAGCATGTTCAAGAATTGCGGCACGGTGCATGTAATTAACAGGAACCAATCAGGAATGAGTTTCAATTAAATGATTTAAAATCGGGTTGCTGGCGGGAACAAATCAGTGTAGTTTGTAGGATTTCCGTGAGGAGAATTAAAACACCCTTTTTGGTATTTATCAGCTAAAACTGTAGACAATTTATTAGAAAATATTTTCTTCGCATTTAAGATACTCGTAGCTTATAAATTTCCAGTGAAAATAGTACTTATCTGTTACGTTCTTTTTGGATTTGGCGGAACCGAATCAAATTTACACTTTTACTTAACTTCTTCTAAGTTTCAGTTTTAGGTGTTGGATTTAAATCATTCACTACCGATATTGGCGATTTTTGCAAGTATCAGATTGTCGTTATGCATTTGAGCAACACGATACTAATAAGAGCTGCGGGATCAGAGTATCGCTGTCAATGATAGGAAATATTCAAATTGATTATTTATTGTTTGCCCATAAAAGGTCTTTCTTTAGTACTGGCGCCCGAAATTTTCGAAATTTCATTCGGTTGTGCGGATTAATGCTACCACTGCTGAAAATTCATGGCGTCTCCCGCTTATCACATCGTCCGAGCTCAGATGTTGCTCGTTCGAAAAGCTAGGAACGAATGGTATAAAACGGGCATTTGTTACCTATTGACGGCTCTGCACGGAATACATTGGCTAGTGTATGGGAGTTTTACGTTTACCGAGATCTGTTCATTTTTACGGAATTTTCAATAGTGTACTATTGAAATATTATTTTAGCAATAAAACTTAAGTTGAGTTGTTTCTGAATTGTTTGGTGGTAAAAAGACGGTAATCTGTTCATAAATAAAATGTATGAGCGTTCAAAATAGTGACGCAAAAACGTGACATCGTTAGATTTTAAATTTTAGAAAGAGACGTAATGTCTTACGATTTATAATATCAAAATACAGTGAATTCGTGGAAATGACTGGGAAAAAGTATCGCTGTTAAGCATACAACTTACTACTAAGTTTCGCAAACTTGTTGCTAGTACTTCGCATGAAGTCCTTTAGCCTTAAGAAAATCCTTTAAGCGATTGAGCATTAATATTTTTTGGCATATTCGGGTGATGCTTTATTCCATTCCCCTTGTAACAATTAAGGTTTATGGTACTCTTGAAGCCTTCCTTAAAACTTAGATTGCACTTGTAGTGTGCTATATAACTAGAAATGCTACTTGGGTCGTCAATTAGAACTGCATTCAACTGCTGCTTGTTCCGGACTTCATGTTTCCGGATCCGTTAATCCAAATCATCCCACAAACGTTTAATGGGATTAAGTGTGGTAAACCGCGTTGGAGTGTTAAGCCTGTGTGGTAGGTTGTAAAGGCACAATTTGTCATGTTTTTTCAGCGCAATTTTTCACGTTCTATTTCAAAATCTTCATGTAAAGTTTTTTATCCATAATCTGATCTATAAACACCAGGTTTTCAACTCCATATGATACCAACACCATTACACTACCACCACATCAAACTACGAACATCAGTAGCAAAAATGTCTTCGATAAACAATACTTTGTCCCAGAATAAAACGTCTTTATTGATTAACTGCAAAGTTCTTTTACTTTTAGTTGATTGTGTTTCGAAATTGCCGGATTTTTTCAAGCTACTCGTGCATTGTTTCCGGTCTTTTTGAGCACGTTACGTATGGCTCAGTTGCAAACAGTTTCGTCCATTTCTTGCCTAATTCATGCTGCTATTTTAGAACATGTTTTATGGGGTCTCTTGGCGAGGTAGCTCACAATTTTGCGAAACTTTTGGAAGACCAGTTCTTCCTTTAGTGACTAAATCTCCTGCATCGTGGAATCTCTGATCCATACTTCGTATTGTGTATTCATTTCTGCGAAATAAACGTGATATTTACACAAACTTTTCACCTTCATAGAAAGTATCAATTCCCATTTCTTCCGGCGTTGTTTCTTTGCCTTTGCGAACCATTTTTGTGGCCTTTGAATAAAACAAGGAACTTTCTCACGAAAGAGAACGAACACTCAACACCAAATGAGAATATTGCGAATCTTTTCTTAAATCCACATTGCGACTTTTCAGCCATGCGCCACCGGGCCGTGCGTTGGATTACGCGCCCATCTAATTTGCATCGGTGAGAGTGAAAAAGCGTTTTGACGTTTTGTTTTTGTTTCGATCGCACTCGAGTGGCTCCCTTATAGCAACAACTCGACGAAACGCTAGATTATCTCGAGATAGACAATAAAACATCCTTTGACAGTTGTTACAGTTCATCAACGTGCTGCAGTGTTGCCATTTATTCCAGCAAATTCCAACATGATTGCAATACCGTGAAAACTTTTTCTGTGTATCTATTCAAATATTTAGCCAGATTAACGTTGTAGTATCAGTGTATCCTGTCAATTAATAGATATATGTTATGCATAGAATGTCTACTGGCTGACATATACTAATTAACTCAAGATAAGTCCAAATATAATTAGTTTGGAAAAAATATGATAAATTAAAAATCACGAATACTTTTTTCCGCCACACTATGTAAATAAAAGAGTATGTTTATACTTCCATTTCTTCCAGCATGTCGAAAACTCTGGAGGAATCTCCCAATGCCCACATCAACAAAACTCTGTTGGACAAATACATGAGTCTGCCGTTACCGGAAGGCAAGATCATAGCTACCTACATTTGGATCGATGGTACGGGCGAAAATGTCCGCTGCAAGGACCGCACACTGGAATTCATCCCGGACAAACCGAGTGGTGAGTTTATTTCTTGCATCCCGTTTTTAGCATTTTTCTCCTCTCACCAATACCCATTTGACTATGGTAGTTGGAGCAGCGCCTACTACCTTTGTCAAATTACCAATTTGAAGTTTTTCATTACTGAAACACAGGTTATTTCACTGCTATCCGTTGCTTAGAAACGAAGCAAACAAGCTGATGTGCAACCCATTTAATATAGACCAAATAATGATACAAATAGAGTTTAAAATTGGTAAATCACCAAACTTCAGATTTAACTTTTTCCCGACATCAATAGTAATGTCAACGCGTGGAACTAATCCATCGCAATAAACCCGATGTTGTAACGCCGAGCAGAACCACCCGTCTTTACAGCACTGTTCACAATTAATTCTCAAGTTCAATGTCAATGTTATTTCCCTTATTCGACGAGGCAGGAGTTGTGTTATTGGTCTCACATTACGGGCAGTCGGGCACACTTCGCATCGCGCGCCACACCGGTTTTGTTCTAAGCGCGATAAAACTGGCGGCGTCAATCAGTCAGTCGGTATATGAATGGTAGGGGAATCTAGGGTAAGCTGGAATCATACGACAGTTATTTATTGTATAAGTTAGTTCAGAGCCAATCTCAATCAAAAATATTTTTTTTCCAATGGGGGGAATAACTTGAATTATTTGATGCCATAAATATTTAGCCCCAATCCCCCCTACAAACGGAATATATAGTGTGATATATACATACAGATGTTTGCCCAGATCCAATGCATTGACACGGGGTGCATCCGATGCAGCGCGCAAAGACACGGTAATTCGTAATAGGGCTACACAGAAACAGTTAGAGTGATGGCCTTCATCATTTGTCAGGGGTTATTTTTGAAATTTAACCGATGACGGTAGCGAAGCACTTTGAGTTATTGAGGTCAGTCGGGAAATATAGGAAGTATGATTGGATAATTGGAAGTTTTTGTTCCGCACACTGTGTGATTACTAAATGGTTTATCCGCTAACCACGCAGGAGGCCTTGCGTGGAGGCCTTTGTCAATTTATGCACCGCCAGCTAGATTTGTTTTTCCGTTAGGCGATCGCAGCACAACGGGTGGCGTTCCTGAATACTAACAACAGTCGGGTTTCAAGTGATGCACGGATGTTGTAAGAAACTGAGTACTCTAATCTAAAATACCCGGAGGGGGATCCCATTGTTTATTGCCATATCGTAAACACAAGTTGTACTACCGTTTGATGGCATAGTTGCGGGAATAATTGCGCTTTATCATTGTTTGAAGAAACATTCAAACACGTTCAATATTTTTGTCAATACTAGAGTGTAGAAAATGGAAAAAAGTTGAACTAATATTGATGGGAGTTCCAATCAATCCGTCAATACTGAAATATATTGAACGTGTAAAACCCGCTTAAATTTCAAAAGATAGTTTCCTTCAAAAGGAAAGAAAAGCCGTTGCTCTCGGTCGATACCTAGGGTCCAGATGATGAAATGACCTATCTGGCCTCGATGATTGGCACTCAGCGTGGACAGAGACCGACGGAAAACAAATCGTAAAAGAGAAAATATTTGGCCAAGACGGCATGCGATGTTATTTGTGCAAACAAACCGGCAAAAGTTGCAACCACACAATCCCCTAACCACTCACGAACGCGTTTTATGTTACTAGTTAGCTCTTGAACCAGTGCCAACATGCGACACCCTGATGACAGATGATCGCGACTAGTAATACGATATTTTCTTCTCGACAGATCTTCCCATCTGGAACTACGATGGCAGCTCGTGCTATCAGGCTCAAGGTCACAACTCGGATGTCTATCTGCGCCCGTCTGCCATCTACCGGGATCCGTTCCGTCGTGGCAACAGTATTTTGGTGATGTGTGAAACCTACCGATTCGATGGAACCCCGACCGAGTCCAACCGACGCAAGAGCTGTAATGAGGTATGCGAAAAGGTCGCTAACGAGCATCCCTGGTTCGGAATTGAGCAGGAGTACACTCTGCTGGATATTGATGGAAGGCCACTGGGATGGCCAAAGAATGGATTCCCTGGTCCACAGGGACCGTACTATTGTGGAGTCGGTGCTGATAAGGTGTATGCGCGTGACATCGTTGATGCCCATTATCGGGCTTGTCTGTACGCTGGAATAAAGATCTGCGGTACTAATGCGGAGGTTATGCCGGCGCAGTGGGAATACCAGGTCGGTCCGTGCGAAGGAGTCTCCATTGGAGACGATCTGTGGGTTTCTCGTTTCCTGCTGCACAGAATAGCGGAAGAATTTGGAGTAGGTTTTCATCTGTCTAATCGATTAAGTTCGTTGAACTGACAATTTCTCTTAATATGTAGATCGTTGCTACCCTGGACCCAAAGCCGATAATCGGTGATTGGAATGGGGCCGGTGCGCATACCAACGTTTCGACCAAGAGTATGCGTACCGATGGTGGAATCGTAGAAATTGAGAAGGCCATCGCCAAGCTTTCGAAGCACCACGACCGGCACATCCGTGCGTACGATCCGCATGGAGGAAAGGACAACGAACGACGTCTGACGGGAAAGCACGAAACTAGCTCGATACACGATTTCAGTGCCGGTATGATTCAAAGCTATCGGTTGTAGTTAGTGCGCAGCTAATTTTTGTTTTTTTTTGTCTTTTTTTAGGAGTGGCCAATCGTGGAGCCTCGGTGCGAATCCCTCGTGGCGTAGCCGATGATGGCAAGGGCTACTTTGAGGACCGTAGACCCAGCTCTAACTGTGATCCGTACAGCGTTGTGGAAGCCATTCTGAGGACAATTTGTCTGGACGAATGAAAATGAAAATTCTCGTTTCGTTTTATTGTTTACGAATGGTGTTTTTTGTATGTTTTAAGAAGATATAATCTTTCAATTTATAATTGCTAAAGAAGAAGAATATCGATATGTTAACCATCTGGAACAATTCCAAAGTAGGCTACTAAGCTGCAATTGCAAAAACACGTGTAATATTCATAACATGATAGGTTTAAGCGATATGTAACAATGTTGTTATATTTTATGTGTCATAAGTGATTAAATTATTAATATTATTATTATTATTGATATTAGAAAACATGAATTCCATCTGTAGCTCATATTTTGTGCGAAAACACTCTTATTTTTCTTCTCATTTTCAGTGAACTCTTTCAAATGCACTTTAATCACACACCACTGCACAAAACACCCGCGAAGCTTTAATCGTTTACTAACACAACTTCAAATTTTCTGCCAATGTGCAGATGACCGAAGAAAAATGTCCGAAAACTCTCATTTGTGCGCTTGAATTTTCACTTCAAATTTCATTTTTTCTCAATGTAAACAAGCGCGTCGGTGCCTAGCAACAAGTTCCTGGCTTCCACATATCTTCACCTTAAATCAGCATTCCAGTATATATTGACAATGACTCCATAGACGTTCGCTTACATGTAGTGGCGTAGTAAGAAAATTTGGGGGGGGGGGTCTTCATATGAATATTTTTTGTATTTATAAGTAGGTATATGAAAAAAAATTCAAAAACACTCTGAGCATAAAATGTACACAAACCAACAACTCAGGGAACGGGTTTTGGGTAGTCACCCGACCCGCTAATTCATCTAATCTTGCACGGAACCTGATTCCTCCCCGGCATTACCTTACGGAATTACTTCGGGAAGAGACGTTTTTATGTGAACAGCACACACTCCTATCCAATTCGTTCTTTCATTTTTTTTAAAGAAAGTTAACTTTTTTGGACTTTCTTTGTTCAAAGGTGGTAAAATTTCAAAATCAAGCTGGTATTTTTGATGCCAAATGACTTTAAAATGCAAAAAACGTCAAAATTTGATGTAACATGGATTTTTCTTTTAATGAAAATTGACTTTTTTGACGATTTTTGTTTAAAAGGGGGAGTAAAGGAAAATTTCAAAATCGAATTTGCATTTTTGATGCGAAATGACTTTAAAATGCATGGAACATCGAGATTTGATGCAAAAATTTTTAAAGAAGGTTAACTTTTTTGGACTTTTTTTGTTCAAAGGGGGGAAAAATTCAAAATCGAATTTGCATTTTTGATGCCAAATGACATTAAAATGCATGAAACGTCAAGATTTGAGGCAATCTCGAAAATTTTATTTTAACGAAACTTTTTGGGATTTTTTTTTTGTTCAAAGGGGAGGGGGGAATTTCTAAATCGAGCTGGTATTTTTTATGCCAAATGACTTTAAAATGCATAAAGCGTCAAAATTTGATCACAGAGAACAGACATCCATGATCGAACAAAATATTTAAAAAACGTGTGTAAACATTTGAATTAATATACGATAAACACTAGCGCCGCCAAACCAACCTATCCCAACTATCCGTCAAATCCATTCCGGAACCGGTTCGAAATCCTGAATGGATTCAGTATGTAATCTTGCTCAAAGAAAACAACCGATTCCGACTCTATCGGTTGATGCATTTGAGCTGGAATTCATGCTGGAAGTCCGTACCGGTTCCGGACTAGTTTGACTGGGTAGAGGAATAACCGCTCTCAATTCTGTCGAACTCAGCCACAAAAAAACATGACGACAGTAGCGCACCTGGTTTGGATATCCCAACTACCTTCGAAACCGTTAGAGATTTTACACAAGTTGAATGCTGAAGATGGACGTCTGTTCTCTGTGATTTGATGCATTCTCGAAAAAAAATTTTCAACTGAAATTGACTTCTTTGACGATTTTTTTTAAAGGAAAATTTCGAAATCAAATTTGCATTTTTGATGCCAAATGACTTGAAAATGCATGAAACGTCGAGATTTTATGCAATCTCGAAAAAAAATTAACGAAAGTTCTTTTTTGGACTTTTTTGCTCAAAGGGGGGGAAATTTCAAAATCGAATTTGCATTTTTGATACCAAATGACATTAAAATGCGTCGAGATTTGATGCAATCTCGAAAATTTTATTTTAACGAAAGTTAACTTTTTTGGACTTTTTTTGTTAAAAGGGGGTAAAATTTCAAAATCGAATTTGCATTTTTGATGCCAAATGATTTTAAAATGCATAAAGCGTCAAAATTTGATGTAATCTCGAAAAAAAAAGTAACGAAAATTGACTTTTTTGACGATTTTTGTTTAAGGGGGAAAATTTCAAAATAGAATATGCATTTTTGATGCCAAACGACTTTAAATGCATGAAACTTCGAGATTTGATACAATCTCGAATTTTTTTTAACGAAAGTTAACTTTTTTGGACTTTTTTGTTCAAAGGGGGGAAATTTCAAAATCGAGCTGGTATTTTTGATGCCAAATGACTTTAAAATGCATAAAGCGTCAAAATTTGATGTAATCTCGAAACGAAAATTGACTTTTTTTTAACGATTTTTGTTCAAAGGGGGAAGTAAAGGAAAAATTGAATTTGCATTTTTGATGCCAAATGACATTAAAATGCGTCGAGATTTGATGCAATCTCGAAAATTTTATTCTAACGAAAGTTAACTTTTTTGGACTTTTTTTTTGTTAAAAGGGGGTAAAATTTCAAAATCGAATTTGCATTTTGGATGCCAAATGATTTTAAAATGCATAAAGCGTCAAATTTCGATGTAATCTCGAAAAAAATAACGAAACTTGACTTTTTTGACGATTTTTGTTTAAGGCGGAAAATTTCAAAATAGAATTTGCATTTTTGATGCCAAACGACTTTAAATGCATGAAACGTCGAGATTTGACACAATTTCGATTTTTTTTTAACGAAAGTTAACTTTTTTGGACTTTTTTGTTCAAAGGGGGGAAATTTCAAAATCGAGCTGGTATTTTTGATGCCAAAAAAATGCATAAAGCGTCAAAATTTTATGTAATCTCGAATAAGAAATTTTAACGAAAATTTACTTTTTTTTGCGACTTTTGTTCAAAAAGAATAAAGGAAAATTTCAAAATCGAATTTGCATTTTCGATGCCACCGGCATCGGCGGTGAAACATGATGATGAGTTATGTCCTACCATAGACCATGCGGTAGACTTGGGTGCAACGTCCAACTCCTACTTAGCAGAAGGCAAAGAAATCTTTACATTTCCTTTCGATCATGTCCATATGAGCCTGCCTAGTCCTAGTTTTCCGTTCTAAGTTTATAACTGATTCGCTCTAGAATACCTATCCGGCTTTCAATTTCATTGCTTTCGTTTCTCTTATTCTCAAAATTGCCGAAAATAACCAACAAAATCGATACAGTAGAACATTGCGGCAATTAAAACATAGTAACACAATCTTCAATTGAACGAATTAGGCGAAATAACTTGAGATCATCTGCGAAGGACAATCGTGGAGTCTTCAGAACTAGATGTACATCATTGAAGTATAGCAAAAACATCAACGGTCCCAAGTGGCTTCCTTGAGGTATTCCTGACGTAGAAGTGAAAATGGGGGCCTGACAATCTCCTATGACAACCGCTATCTCTCGGTCTGTCAGGTAGGATCAAAACAACTGCAAAACACTATCATTTATTCCTAATCTCTCCATTTTTGCGATTTTGATATCGTGATTTATCTTATCGAGAGCTGCAGATAGGTCGGTGTAAACAACGTCGGTTTAAGCACGACGTTCCATACTCTCCGGGTTGTCTAGAACAATGTTTCATTTGACTTATTTGGCGTCTGGGAACCAACACAGTTGCAATGTGTACGGACATATACGAAGTACATGCATACGAAATAAGACACGCACAGAGCGATTCTCAATCTGATTTAAACTTATTAAAAACCCGATTTAACATCAATCTCACACTAACACAAACTGCGCAAGGATTAGTCAATAGACTTATCCAGCTGCGTTGGTATTGTGCCGTTTTGACGTTTAATTTGGGAGGAAAACAAGGGGTGAGTCGCTTAGCACAAATCGAATTGTGCTCACAAATAAACAGCGTGGTAGCTTGTGTCGCAACGTGCCACGATGTGCCATGGTGTTCAGTAAAACAAAAGCACTGGTTGCTATGATCATTTAACTACACTTTGTTGACAGTTTTTGAGTTGTCAGAAGTGTGCCTCGTTGTGCCACACATTGTGGTAACGAGTGAAGTGATCGTGTATTACTGTGAATCGTAATCTTATATCGTGGTATCGTAGGTGATACAGTGTGTATGGCACATTGTTCTAAGCGACTCACCCCTTGGAGGAAAACAAATCATTTGCACGGCGAATTGGGAGGAAAACAAACCGCTTCTGGGTTTAAGGGGAGGGCGGTAGTATAAAAATGCGAGATCTCAGTGTGCGTATTTTAAACGTCAGATATCTCAATAGCCTACCGCTCGCCGGTATATATTGCGAATCTTTTCTAAAATCCACATCGTGACATTTCAGTCATGCATCACCAAGCCGTGTACCGAATTACGCGCCCGTTCACTAGCGAAAAAACGATTTGACGCTTATTTTTGTTTCGTTCGCACTCATCTGTACCACATATAGCAACAAACGCTATAGTTTATCTCAGGATAGATAATATTTTAACCCGCCTAGTCGCCATTTCGTCGTCTGGGCTATTTGACAGTTTGACGTATCCTCTAGTACTACATGAGTTAGTACCTCTTCTTGAACCACGGGTAACTCGTTCGTTCGTCCGTCGGGCGTCGTCTCAATTTAGCCTCTGATACTGTGTACATATGAAAAAATGAAATTTATTTTAATGTTTCATTAAATTAATTCTCGACAAACATATGATTACGGCTTAAAAGCCAACTGTCAATATTCTCTTTGAAAGGAAATTCCGGACAAACCGTTACTCGCCAATCCACTGATATTGGTAGTAAACAAAGGAGAAAAGTTTTCTCTTTCATTAACAGCTATGAACTGTGTTTAGCCAGTAACGGTTTGTCCGGAATTTCCTTTCAAAGAGAATTTTGACAGTTGGCTTTTACGCCGTAATCATATGTTTGGCGAGAATTTATGGCCGGTTTCAAAAATATGAAGGCCTATCACTATACTACCAAAGCAGTACTATTTTAGAAATGTTAACTAAGAATTACCTGAGCATCACGTTAATCTTGGGCGTCCCCATTCACAAATAAAATAGCGGTCATCAGAGTTCAAATAATAAGTTTGGCCGTTTAACTTCTATAATTGTTTATGTAATCATTCGAATTCACATGTAAAAACAATCTTTCAGAAAATATACGTATATCGATTCGCATACAGGTACGACTCGTTTTATAAATGTTTTTTATTTGCACTTTTTCCGCCAGTAGTAATGGGATATTTTCAATATAAATTTAAATAACTTAAATGAGAAAAGCTATAGTTGTTCCAGATTTATGATTTACTGAAGAAAATGATGATGGAACTATTCTTGAAAGAAAAATATTCAGAACACATTATTCAGTTTGTGAGCATTCCACAATTATTGGCTAGTGATATTTTCCTTTATTTGGCTGAACTGATTTCATGAGGTATTTCAAACAACGCGAAATTTACTTTGTAGGTCTAATACATTTCTAGTGCAGTTCAAACACGAGTTCTACAAATGTGCATGTACTTAATTGTACCACTCCTGAAGAGAATGTTGATTTTCTAGTTTTCTATTGGTGATAGCTGCTTTCATCTGTTGTTTCTTAATTGGTCGGTGTTAAGTCAGACCAGACTAAATGGCAAAATTTTAAAAAATCAGTAATGATAGCACTGGATAAAGAATTTCTTCAGCTAAGTTCAACTTTCACCAGATTTTAAATATATTACAATAAGCAAGAATTATGGAAAAAATTCTTTTCAAATTATAACGTAAAGGATGCTGTCACTCAAACTACAACCTCGTTTTTTTCTCTAAATCAATCCGGTCTGACTTAAAACCAATTGTTCATAAAATTCAAATTGTTCTACCATTTCTAAGTTCTAAAACACACAACAGATATCCCAAGCAAAACAAAAATGAATAAAGCACCCTACTTAAGCGTGTTCGTATACTTCTAGGAAAACTACCGATTTAGCACGTTCAAATTAACACGTTGTGCTTGGTTACAATTTTGTCCTATATAAAAAAAAAAACTCTTTCGAGTTATTCCACAATCCCATACACAAAAAATCCTTCGCTATCACGAGACAACGTTATATCTTGACTTTTTCTTCGTCCTTTTTGGACAGGTTATAATTAATGCAACGTACTCCTTGCACGGTTTGAGCGGTAAAATTTGTGATATGACAACCGAACAGAAGCATGTTCCTAGGCTGGACCTTCCAAGCAAAGCGCATAAATATCAGCGAATAAAGGCAGAGGGCTGAAAAAAAACTCCATTATTATCCAAACGAACAACCTTTCCCATTAATTAGTTATAGGAGACACAACATACCAGTGGTCATCGTGCCGGAGATTATTTTCGGATCCTTCTTAAAGTCGGCGATAGCCGCAATCGGAATACCCCAATTGGCCACTGGTCCCCAGAAATGGGTGCTCATCAGATACTCCCGGAACTCCTTGCTCTTCAAGCTGTCGATAAGCTTACGTCCTAGCGTGGCTGCCATCTCGGGTGATTGACTGCTGTCTGTCTACGAAACTGATAAGATTTCCTTCTGCCAAAAAACAAAAAAAAACGATTGCAATCAATTAATTAATAAGGGAGTGAGTACACAGTATGCTTCTCGTTTCGGCGAGATTAGATTTAGGACAACCGTATGGCACTTGATTGGCTATTATACCCACCCGGGTGGAAGAGTGCAATAACTGGCCAAAACCGAGTCTTTATCAATCGCACGCAGCAGTTGAATGGATGGCGGTGTGCGCTTATGTAATTTCTGCCAATTGACTTCTATTTATGACTCGTTGTGACGTGATTGAGTTTAATACCTGTCCAAAATGTTCACCATCACTGTCTCAGCTCAGTAACTGATCTGTTTACTTCACTTACCGTGGATGAGAGTGCGGTGATCGTATTTTGGGCAGCCGTGACAGTACAGGTGGCAGGAATGTTTATCCGCTACGATCCTGTATAGGAGGTAAATAGTCCAGATCGCACAAAGCGGGGAGCTAGCTAGATGGGCAGCACTACTTCACTCTCACTGGTGCGGTGGAATGAAACGGCTATCGGCACCTGAACCACCTCGGGTACCCTTCTGTTGGCCTTGTTTAAATAATGATACGTAATCGATGCTGATTTATTTTGAATCTGAACAAGTAAACAAAAATATTTCGCAGCTGAATGACGATTAAGGGTGCGGAACATCAGACAGAAATGTCAGTCATGCCGGTACGGACGCAGCCATCTAAATGGAAAGAAAACTGGGATGGTATTCAACTGGTGCGAGAAGCAATAATGAATTGGGGTTTTCGATTGATTGACACTGGTGTAGTGGAGTGCACTGAAACTGCACCATTTTTGCACTTTCTAGCAGAAGCAGCGATGCCAGATTTACAGACATGTCTGTATTTTACAGACTTTTGATGGTCTCCTACAGACGTAATCAGAAATATACAGATTTTTAAAAGAGTAATAGTATTTAACAAAATTGCACTTGAATGATTTTATCCGAATACGAGTGATTCCTTCACAATAGTTTTGAAATTTCAAGCTACTTTTAAAGTAATAACGTAGTGTAAATGAAGTTTAAACAACCATCCACCATCGTCATGTAGAACCTGCATCAACGGAGTGTATATTCACTTCCACAACATTTTAAAGTCACGTCAATAAAAATTAAATAAGTAATTAACTTCCGCAACCTTCTACATTAGTGATTTTCAACCTGGGGTCCACGGACCCCTAGGGGGCCGTGAAGTCGTGTCTGGGAGTTCGCCAAGAACAATACGTTTTTCGAGTGCATATTGAGATTTCACAAACAAACTGAGATTTCCAAACAAACTGAAAACAACATATTAATAGCATACATGTTCATCTGTGGGGGTCCGCCGCCACCCAGGGTGATTTCTAAGGGGTTCGTGGCACGAAAAAGATTGAAAAGCACTGTCATACATCGTTTGTAAGCAGTGATGTGATTGTTAGACCCCTTGTGATGCATTTTTAGAAATCAGCGAAATTAAATAAATTAATTTCCATCAAAATAGAAATTCATAATGTATTTAGGTATTTTGCGTTGCGTGTAAGCGTAGGACGTTTGCTAAACAAACTTTTTGCGAGGGGGTGCTAAGTTGATGCAAAAATGGAAATTAAATGCATTTTTTCTAATCTGAAGCAAATTTGTTATACATTCTTAGAGTGATCTGCCCCTAGGTTTTGCCTTCTGGTGCAGTAACGAGTAAGATTCTGGCGATCCCCAGCTATCAGATGTTTACCCTCTAAGAACGGTTGGTTTCAAAATCGTCCAATGAAGGACGTTCGTTGGACCAATTTGGACATCGTCCAAATAACCGTTCAACGAACGTCCATCGTTGGACCCGTGTTGAACGATTTTGAAACAATCTTTTGGACTTCTCAGTGGGTATCCTGATGCTACGAGTTATGGGTATTTCTAGGGAATACAACCTACGAACTCAGCATATATTTGTGGAATGTAAGGTAGAGTATGTTTCAGTGAAACGAAACGAAATGTAACTGACAGTGTTTGAATATAGCTTGCCGCCAAAACTGATTGTACTGATTCGTATGACACTAAATGAACCAAAATCAAGCGTCAGAATAGGTGGAGAGATATCGGACTCGTTTTCGAACTTTGATGGATTAAACCAGGGTGATAGACGTTCTAATTTGTTTGTCCAAAACGATGTCCAGCTGGTTTAATTGTGCAGGGGCTATGATATACTACGGAAAAACAAAAACTCATGCGCATTTGTCGAAAAAACACTTTGCTTTCTTTAAATCATTATCTTATATTTTTCGTTAACTCACGTTATTGATTCTTAAAATTACAGTTTTTCCTTTTCCTTTTTTCATTAATTAATATCAAAATGAGTTCTATACTCTTAACATTTTTCATTTTTTTATCCAATTTTCAGATGTTTTTCTTCTTTTTTATTATTTTTTGCTGTTATTTTATAATGTATGTAACAGTTTATTTTTGTTATAACAAACAACATTAGGA